>NW_027076173.1:300000-422000 GCF_963932015.1 Anas acuta | reverse complement strand
TTGTTCACTGTTTACGAGCAACCCTAAATATACCCCTAACCACCATGGCAGAAGACTGAAAACTCGGGCTCCAGAAAAAGCGTTTCAAGCCCCATTCACCCATCCAGAAGTGCCCCCAAAGGAAGGCTTTGGGTACAACTGAACTCCCCAGGGGAGCCTTTATGCAGCCCCACATGCAACTGGACCCTCCGGGTTCACTCTTTAACCACAAGCCTAAATATAGCCCTAGCACGCCTGGCAGTCGACTGAAAGCTCGGGCCACAGAAAATGTGTTACGAGCCCCATTCGCCCATCCAAAAGTGCCCCCAAAGAAAGGCTTTGGGTACAAGTGAACTCCCCAGGGGAGCCTTTATGCAGCCCCACATGCAACTGGACCCTCCGGGTTCACTCTTTCACCACCAGCCTAAATATAACCCTGGCCCGCATGGCAGAAGACTGAAAACTCGGGCCCCAGAAAACGTGCTACAAGCCCCATTCGACCATCCAAAAGAGCTCCCAAAGGAAGGCTTTGGGTACAAGTGAACTCCCCAGGGGAGCCTTTATGCAGGCCCATACGCAACTGGACCCCCCGTGTTCGCTGTTTACAAGCAACCCTAAATATAACCCTAGCCAGCATGGCAGAAAACTGAAAACTCGGGCCACAGAAAAAGCGTTTCAAGCCCCATTCGCCCATCCAGAAGTGCCCCCAAAGGAAGGATTTGGGTACAAGTGAACTCCCCAGGGGAGCCTTTATGCAGCCCCACATACAACTGGACCCTCCGGGTTCACTCTTTCACAGCAACCCTAAATATAGCCCTGGCCCGCCTGGTAGTCGACTGAAAACTCGGGCCCCAGAAAATGCGTTTCAAGCCCCTTTCGCCCATCCAGAAGTGCCCCCAAAGGAAGGCTTTGGGTACAAGTGAACTCCCCAGGGGAGCCTTTACGCAGCCCCACATGCAACTGGACCCTCCTTGTTCACTGTTTACGAGCAACCCTAAATATACCCCTAGCCACCATGGCAGAAGACTGAAAACTCGGGCTCCAGAAAAAGCGTTTCAAGCCCCATTCACCCATCCAGAAGTGCCCCCAAAGGAAGGCTTTGGGTACAAGTGAACTCCCCAGGGGAGCCTTTATGCAGCCCCACATGCAACTGGACCCTCCGGGTTCACTCTTTCACCGCAAGCCTAAATATAGCCCTAGCACGCCTGGCAGTCGACTGAAAGCTCGGGCCACAGAAAATGTGTTACGAGCCCCATTCGCCCATCCAAAAGTGCCCCCAAAGGAAGGCTTTGGGTACATCTGAACTCCCCAGGGGAGCCTTTTCGCAGCCCCACATGCAACTGGACCATCCGTGTTCGCTCTTTACAGCAACCCTAAATATAACCCTAGCCAGCATGGCAGAAGACTGAAAACTCGGGCCACAGAAAAAGCGTTTAAAGCCCCTTTCGCCCATCCAGAAGTGCCCCCAAAGGAAGGCTTTGGGTACAAGTGAACTCCCCAGGGGAGCCTTTATGCAGCCCCACATGCAACTGGACCCTCTGGGTTCACTCTTTCACCGCAAGCCTAAATATAGCCCTAGCACGCCTGGCAGTCGACTGAAAGCTCGGGCCCCTGAAAATGTGTTACGAGCCCCATTCGCCCATCCAAAAGTGCCCCCAAAGGAAGGCTTTGGGTACATCTGAACTCCCCAGGGGAGCCTAAACGCAGCCCCACATGCAACTGGACCCTCCGTGTTCGCTCTTTACAGCAACCCTAAATATAACCCTAGCCAGCATGGCAGAAGACTGAAAACTCGGGCCACAGAAAAAGCGTTTCAAGCCCCTTTCGCCCATCCAGAAGTGCCCCCAAAGGAAGGCTTTGGGTCCAACTGAACTCCCCAGGGGAGCCTTTATGCAGCCCCACATGCAACTGGACCCTCCGTATTCGCTCTTTCACAGCAACCCTAAATATAGCCCTGGCCCGCCTGGCAGTCGACTGAAAACTCGGGCCCCAGAAAATGCATTAAAAGCCTAATTCGCCCATCCAAAAGTGCCCCCAGAGGAAGGCTTTGGGTACAACTGAACTCCCCAGGGGAGCCTTAACGCAGCCCCACATGCAACTGGACCCTCCGTATTCGCTCTTTCACAGCAACCCTAAATATAGCCCTGGCCCGCCTGGCAGTCGACTGAAAACTCGGGCCCCAGAAAACGTGCTACAAGCCCCATTCGACCATCCAAAAGTGCCCCCAGAGGAAGGCTTTGGGTACAAGTGAACTCCCCAGGGGAGCCTTTATGCAGCCCCACATGCAACTGGACCCTCCTTGTTCACTGTTTACGAGCAACCCTAAATATAACCCTACCAGCATGGCAGAAGACTGAAAACTCGGGCTCCAGAAAATGCGTTTCAAGCCCCATTCACCCATCCAGAAGTGCCCCCAAAGGAAGGCTTTGGGTACAAGTGAACTCCCCAGGGGAGCCTTTATGCAGCCCCACATGCAACTGGACCCTCCGGGTTCACTCTTTCACCGCAAGCCTAAATATAGCCCTAGCAAGCCTGGCAGTCGACTGAAAGGTCTGGACACAGAAAATGTGTTACGAGCCCCATTCGCCCATCCAAAAGTGCCCCCAAAGGAAGGCTTTGGGTACATCTGAACTCCCCAGGGGAGCCTTTACGCAGCCCCACATGCAACTGGACCCTCCGTGTTCGCTCTTTACAGCAACCCTAAATATAACCCTAGCCAGCATGGCAGAAGACTGAAAACTCGGGCCACAGAAAAAGCGTTTCAAGCCCCTTTGGCCCATCCAGAAGTGCCCCCAAAGGAAGGCTTTGGGTACAAGTGAACTCCCCAGGGGAGCCTTTATGCAGCCCCACATGCAACTGGACCCTTCGGGTTCACTCTTTCACCGCAAGCCTAAATATAGCCCTCGGCGCAATGGGAGAAAACTGAAAAAGCGGGCCTCAGAAAACGCATTGCGATTCCCCTTGGACCATCCAAAAGTGCCCCCAAAGGAAGGCTTTGGGTACAACTGAACTCCCCAGGGGAGCCTTAACGCAGCCCCACATGCAACTGGACCCTCCATATTCGCTCTTTCACAGCAACCCTAAATATAGCCCTGGCCCGCATGGCAGAAGACTGAAAACTCGGGCCACAGAAAAAGCGTTTCAAGCCCCTTTCGCCCATCCAGAAGTGCCCCCAAAGGAAGGCTTTGGGTACAACAGAACTCCCCAGGGGAGCCTTTATGCAGCCCCACATGCAACTGGACCCTCCTTGTTCACTGTTTACGAGCAACCCTAAATATACCCCTAGCCACCATGGCAGAAGACTGAAAACACGGGCTCCAGAAAATGCGTTTCAAGCCCCATTCACCCATCCAGAAGTGCCCCCAAAGGAAGGCTTTGGGTACAAGTGAACTCCCCAGGGGAGCCTTAACGCAGCCCCACATGCAACTGGACCCTCCGTATTCGCTCTTTCACAGCAACCCTAAATATAGCCCTGGCCCGCCTGGCAGTCGACTGAAAACTCGGGCCCCAGAAAATGCATTAAAAGCCTAATTCGCCCATCCAAAAGTGCCCCCAGAGGAAGGCTTTGGGTACAACTGAACTCCCCAGGGGAGCCTTTACGCAGCCCCACATGCAACTGGACCCTCCTTGTTCACTGTTTACGAGCAACCCTAAATATACCCCTAGCCACCATGGCAGAAGACTGAAAACTCGGTCTCCAGAAAATGCGTTTCAAGCCCCATTCACCCATCCAGAAGTGCCCCCAAAGGAAGGCTTTGGGTACAACTGAACTCCCCAGGGGAGCCTTTATGCAGCCCCACATGCAACTGGACCCTCCGGGTTCACTCTTTCACCGCAAGCCTAAATATAGCCCTAGCACGCCTGGCAGTCGACTGAAAGCTCGGGCCACAGAAAATGTGTTACGAGCCCCATTCGCCCATCCAAAAGTGCCCCCAAAGGAAGGCTTTGGGTACAAGTGAACTCCCCAGGGGAGCCTTTACGCAGCCCCACATGCAACTGGACCCTCCGGGTTCACCCTTTCACCGCAAGCCTAAATATAACCCTGGCCCGCATGGCAGAAGACTCAAAACTCGGGCCCCAGAAAACGTGCTACAAGCCCCATTCGACCATCCAAAAGAGCTCCCAAAGGAAGGCTTTGGGTACAAGTGAACTCCCCAGGGGAGCCTTTATGCAGGCCCATACGCAACTGGACCCCCCGTGTTCGCTGTTTACAAGCAACCCTAAATATAACCCTAGCCAGCATGGCAGAAAACTGAAAACTCGGGCCACAGAAAAAGCGTTTCAAGCCCCATTCGCCCATCCAGAAGTGCCCCCAAAGGAAGGATTTGGGTACAAGTGAACTCCCCAGGGGAGCCTTTATGCAGCCCCACATACAACTGGACCCTCCGGGTTCACTCTTTCACAGCAACCCTAAATATAGCCCTGGCCCGCCTGGTAGTCGACTGAAAACTCGGGCCCCAGAAAATGCGTTTCAAGCCCCTTTCGCCCATCCAGAAGTGCCCCCAAAGGAAGGCTTTGGGTACAAGTGAACTCCCCAGGGGAGCCTTTACGCAGCCCCACATGCAACTGGACCCTCCTTGTTCACTGTTTACGAGCAACCCTAAATATACCCCTAGCCACCATGGCAGAAGACTGAAAACTCGGGCTCCAGAAAATGCGTTTCAAGCCCCATTCACCCATCCAGAAGTGCCCCCAAAGGAAGGCTTTGGGTACATCTGAACTCCCCAGGGGAGCCTTTACGCAGCCCTACATGTAACTGGAACCTCCGTGTTCGCTCTTTACAGCAACCCTAAATATAACCCTAGCCAGCATGGCAGAAGACTGAAAACTCGGGCCACAGAAAAAGCGTTTAAAGCCCCTTTCGCCCATCCAGAAGTGCCCCCAAAGGAAGGCTTTGGGTACAAGTGAACTCCCCAGGGGAGCCTTTATGCAGCCCCACATGCAACTGGACCCTCCGGGTTCACTCTTTCACCGCAAAACTAAATATAGCCCTCGGCGCAATGGGAGAAGACTGAAAAAGCGGGCCTCAGAAAACGCATTGCGATTCCCCTTGGACCATCCAAAAGTGCCCCCAAAGGAAGGCTTTGGGTACAAGTGAACTCCCCAGGGGAGCCTTTATGCAGCCCCACATGCAACTGGACCCTCCTTGTTCACTATTTATGAGCAACCCTAAATATATCCCTGGCCCGCATGGCAGACGACTGAAAAATCGGGCCCCAAAAAATGCATTAAAAGCCTAATTCGCCCATCCAAAAGTGCCCCCAGAGGAAGGCTTTGGGTACAACTGAACTCCCCAGCGGAGCCTTTACGCAGCCCCACATGCAACTGGACCCTCCTTGTTCACTGTTTACGAGCAACCCTAAATATACCCCTAGCCACCATGGCAGAAGACTAAAACCTCGGGCTCCAGAAAATGCTTTTCAAACCCCATTCACCCATCCAGAAGTGCCCCCAAAGGAAGGCTTTGGGTACAACTGAACTCTCCAGGGGAGCCTTTATGCAGCCCCACAGGCAACTGGACCCTCCGGGTTCACTCTTTCACCGCAAGCCCAAATAGAGCCCTCGGCGCAATGGGAGAAGACTGAAAAAGCGGGCCTCAGAAAACGCATTGCGATTCCCCTTGGACCGTCCCAAAGTGCCCCCAAAGGAAGGCTTTGGGTACAACTGAACTCCCCAGGGGAGCCTTTATGCAGCCCCACATGCAACTGGACCCTCTGTATTCGCTCTTTCACAGCAACCCTAAATATAACCCTGGCCCGCATGGCAGACGACTGAAAACTCGGGCCCCAGAAAAACTGTTAAAAGCCTAATTCGCCCATTCAAAAGTGCCCCCAGAGGAAGGCTTTGGGTACAAGTGAACTCCCCAGGGGAGCCTTTACGCAGCCCCACATGCAACTGGACCCTCCTTGTTCACTGTTTACGAGCAACCCTAAATATACCCCTAGCCACCATGGCAGAAGACTGAAAACTCGGGCTCCAGAAAATGCGTTTCAAGCCCCATTCACCCATCCAGAAGTGCCCCCAAAGGAAGGCTTTGGGTACAAGTGAACTCCCCAGGGGAGCCTTTATGCAGCCCCACATGCAACTGGACCCTCCGGGTTCACTCTTTCACCGCAAGCCTAAATATAGCCCTCGGAGCAATGGGAGAAGACTGAAAAAGCGGGCCTCAGAAAACGCATTGCGATTCCCCTTGGACCATCCAAAAGTGCTCCCAAAGGAAGGCTTAGGGTACAACTGGACTCGCCAGGGGAGCCTTAACGCAGCCCCACATGCAACTGGACCCTCCGTATTCGCTCTTTCACAGCAACCCTAAATATAACGCTAGCCAGCATGGCAGAAGACTGAAAACTCGGGCCACAGAAAAAGCGTTTCAAGCCCCTTTCGCCCATCCAGAAGTGCCCCCAAAGGAAGGCTTTGGGTACAACTGAACTCCCCAGGGGAGCCATAACGCAGCCCCAAATGCAACTGGACCCTCCGTATTCGCTCTTTCACAGCAACCCAAAATGTAGCCCTGGCCCGCCTGGCAGTCGACTGAAAACTCGGGCCCCAGAAAATGCATTAAAAGCCTAATTCGCCCATCCAAAAGTGCCCCCAGAGGAAGGCTTTGGGTACAAGTGAACTCCCCAGGGGAGCCTTTACGCAGCCCCACATGCAACTGGACCCTCCTTGTTCACTATTTATGAGCAACCCTAAATATACCCCTAGCCACCATGGCAGAAGACTGAAAACTCGGGCTCCAGAAAATGCGTTTCAAGCCCCATTCACCCATCCAGAAGTGCCCCCAAAGGAAGGCTTTGGGTACAAGTGAACTCCCCAGGGGAGCCTTTATGCAGCCCCACATGCTACTGGACCCTCCTTGTTCACTGTTTACGAGCAACCCTAAATATACCCCTAGCCACCATGGCAGAAGACTAAAACCTCGGGCTCCAGAAAATGCTTTTCAAACCCCATTCACCCATCCAGAAGTGCCCCCAAAGGAAGGCTTTGGGTACAACTGAACTCTCCAGGGGAGCCTTTATGCAGCCCCACAGGCAACTGGACCCTCCGGGTTCACTCTTTCACCGCAAGCCCAAATATAGCCCTCGGCGCAATGGGAGAAGACTGAAAAAGCGGGCCTCAGAAAACGCATTGCGATTCCCCTTGGACCGTCCCAAAGTGCCCCCAAAGGAAGGCTTTGGGTACAACTGAACTCCCCAGGGGAGCCTTTATGCAGCCCCACATGCAACTGGACCCTCCGTATTCGCTCTTTCACAGCAACCCTAAATATAACCCTGGCCCGCATGGCAGACGACTGAAAACTCGGGCCCCAGAAAATGCATTAAAAGCCTAATTCGCCCATCCAAAAGTGCCCCCAGAGGAAGGCTTTGGGTACAAGTGAACTCCCCAGGGGAGCCTTTACGCAGCCCCACATGCAACTGGACCCTCCTTGTTCACTGTTTACGAGCAACCCTAAATATACCCCTAGCCACCATGGCAGAAGACTGAAAACTCGGGCTCCAGAAAATGCGTTTCAAGCCCCATTCACCCATCCAGAAGTGCCCCCAAAGGAAGGCTTTGGGTCCAACTGAACTCCCCAGGGGAGCCTTTATGCAGCCCCACATGCAACTGGACCCTCCGGGTTCACTCTTTCACCGCAAGCCTAAATATAGCCCTCGGAGCAATGGGAGAAGACTGAAAAAGCGGGCCTCAGAAAACGCATTGCGATTCCCCTTGGACCATACAAAAGTGCTCCCAAAGGAAGGCTTAGGGTACAACTGGACTCGCCAGGGGAGCCTTAACGCAGCCCCACATGCAACTGGACCCTCCGTATTCGCTCTTTCACAGCAACCCTAAATATAACCCTAGCCAGCGTGGCAGAAGACTGAAAACTCGGGCCACAGAAAAAGCGTTTCAAGCCCCTTTCGCCCATCCAGAAGTGCCCCCAAAGGAAGGCTTTGGGTACAACTGAACTCCCCAGGGGAGCCTTAACGCAGCCCCAAATGCAACTGGACCCTCCGTATTCGCTCTTTCACAGCAACCCTAAATGTAGCCTGGCCCGCCTGGCAGTCGACTGAAAACTCGGGCCCCAGAAAATGAATTAAAAGCCTAATTCGCCCATCCAAAAGTGCCCCCAGAGGAAGGATTTTGGGTACAAGTGAACTCCCCAGGGGAGCCTTTACGCAGCCCCACATGCAACTGGACCCTCCTTGTTCACTGTTTATGAGCAACCCTAAATATACCCCTAGCCACCATGGCAGAAGACTGAAAACTCGGGCTCCAGAAAATGCGTTTCAAGCCCCATTCACCCATCCAGAAGTGCCCCCAAAGGAAGGCCTTGGGTACAATTGAACTCCCCAGGGGAGCCTTTATGCAGCCCCACATGCAACTGGACCCTCCGGGTTCACTCTTTCACCGCAAGCCTAAATATATCCCTACCACACCTGGCAGTCGACTGAAAGCTCGGGCCACAGAAAATGTGTTACGAGCCCCATTCGCCCATCCAAAAGTGCCCCCAAAGGAAGGCTTTGGGTACATCTGAACTCCCCAGGGGAGCCTTTACGCAGCCCTACATGCAACTGGAACCTCCGTGTTCGCTCTTTACAGCAACCCTAAATATAACCCTAGCCAGCATGGCAGAAGACTGAACACTCGGGCCACAGAAAAAGCGTTTCAAGCCCCTTTCGCCCATCCAGAAGTGCCCCCAAAGGAAGGCTTTGGGTACAAGTGAACTCCCCAGGGGAGCCTTTATGCAGCCCCACATGCAACTGGACCCTCCGTATTCGCTCTTTCACAGCAACCCTAAATATATCCCTGGCCCGCATGGCAGACGACTGAAAGCTCGGGCCCCAGAAAATGCGTTAAAAGCCTAATTCGCCCATCCAAAAGAGCCCCCAGAGGAAGGCTTTGGGTACAAGTGAACTCCCGAGGGGAGCCTTAACGCAGCCCCACATGCAACTGGACCCTCCGGGTTCACTCTTTCACCGCAAGCCTAAATATAGCCCTAGCACGCCTGGCAGTCGACTGAAAGCTCGGGCCACAGAAAATGTGTTACGAGCCCCATTCGCCCATCCCAAAGTGCCCCCAAAGGAAGGCTTTGGGTACATCTGAACTCCCCAGGGGAGCCTTTACGCAGCCCTACATGCAACTGGAACCTCCGTGTTCGCTCTTTACAGCAACCCTTAATATAACCCTAGCCAGCATGGCAGAAGACTGAACACTCGGGCCACAGAAAAAGCGTTTCAAGCCCCATTCGCCCATCCAGATGTGCCCCCAAAGGAAGGCTTTGGGTACAAGTGAACTCCCCAGGGGAGCCTTTATGCAGCCCCACATGCAACTGGACCCTCCGTATTCGCTCTTTCACAGCAACCCTAAATATAACCCTGGCCCGCATGGCAGACGACTGAAAGCTCGGGCCCCAGAAAATGCGTTAAAAGCCTAATTCGCCCATCCAAAAGTGCCCCCAGAGGAAGGCTTTGGGTACAACTGAACTCCCCAGGGGAGCCTTTATGCAGCCCCACATGCAACTGGACCCTCCGGGTTCACTCTTTCACCGCAAGCCTAAATATAGCCCTAGCACGCCTGGCAGTCGACTGAAAGCTCGGGCCACAGAAAATGTGTTACGAGCCCCATTCGCCCATCCAAAAGTGCCCCCAAAGGAAGGCTTTGGGTACATCTGAACTCCCCAGGGGAGCCTAAACGCAGCCCCACATGCAACTGGAACCTCCGTGTTCGCTCTTTACAGCAACCCTTAATATAACCCTAGCCAGCATGGCAGAAGACTGAACACTCGGGCCACAGAAAAAGCGTTTCAAGCCCCTTTCGCCCATCCAGAAGTGCCCCCAAAGGAAGGCTTTGGGTACAAGTGAACTCCCCAGGCGAGCCTTTATGCAGCCCCACATGCAACTGGACCCTCCGTATTCGCACTTTCACAGCAACCCTAAATATAACCCTGGCCCGCATGGCAGACGACTGAAAACTCGGGCCCCAGAAAATGCGTTAAAAGCCTAATTCGCCCATCCAAAAGTGCCCCCAGAGGAAGGCTTTGGGTACAATTGAACTCCCCAGGGGAGCCTTTATGCAGCACCACATGCTACTGGACCCTCCTTGTTCACTGTTTACGAGCAACCCTAAATATACCCCTAGCCACCATGGCAGAAGACTGAAAACTCGGGATCCAGAAAATGCGTTTCAAACCCCATTCACCCATCCAGAAGTGCCCCCAAAGGAAGGCTTTGGGTACAACTGAACTCTCCAGGGGAGTCTTTATGCAGCCCCACAGGCAACTGGACCCTCCGGGTACACTCTTTCACCGCAAGCCTAAATATAGCCCTCGGCGCAATGGTAGAAGACTGAAAAAGCGGGCCTCAGAAAACGCATTGCGATTCCCCTTGGACCATCCAAAAGTGCCCCCAAAGGAAGGCTTTGGGTACAAGTGAACTCCCCAGGGGAGCCTTTATGCAGCCCCACATGCAACTGGACCCTCCGTATTCGCACTTTCACAGCAACCCTAAATATAGCCCTGGCTCGCCTGGCAGTCGACTGAAAACTCGGGCCCCAGAAAATGCATTAAAAGCCTAATTCGCCCATCCAAAAGTGCCCCCAGAGGAAGGCTTTGGGTACAACTGAACTCCCCAGGGGAGCCTTTACGCAGCCCCACATGCAACTGGACCCTCCGTATTCGCTCTTTCACAGCAACCCTAAATATAGACCTTGCCCGCCTGGCAGTCGACTGTAAACTAGGGCCCCAGAAAATGCATTAAAAGCCTAATTCGCCCACCCAAAAGTGCCCCCAGAGGAAGGCTTTGGGTACAACTGAACTCCCCAGGGGAGCCTTTATGCAGCCCCACATGCAACTGGACCCTCCGGGTTCACTCTTTCACCGCAAGCCTAAATATAGCCCTAGCACGCCTGGCAGTCGACTGAAAGCTCGGGCCACAGAAAATGTGTTACGAGCCCCATTCGCCCATCCAAAACTGCCCTCAAAGGGAGGCTTTGGGTACATCTGAACTCCCCAGGGGAGCCTTTACGCAGCCCTACATGCAACTGGAAACTCCGTGTTCGCTCTTTACAGCAACCCTAAATATAACCCTAGCCAGCATGGCAGAAGACTGAACACTCGGGCCACAGAAAAAGCGTTTCAAGCCCCTTTCGCCCATCCAGAAGTGCCCCCAAAGGAAGGCTTTGGGTACAACTGAACTCCCCAGGGGAGCCTTTATGCAGCCCCACATGCAACTGGACCCTCCGTATTCGCTCTTTCACAGCAACCCTAAATATACCCCTAGCCAGCATGGCAGAAGACTGAACACTGGGGCCACAGAAAAAGCGTTTCAAGCCCCTTTCGCCCATCCAGAAGTGCCCCCAAAGGAAGGCTTTAGGTACAAGTGAACTCCCCAGGGGAGCCTTAACGCAGCCCCACATGCAACTGGACCCTCCGTATTCGCTCTTTCACAGCAACCCTAAATATAGCCCTGGCCCGCATGGCAGTCGACTGAAAACTCGGGCCCCAGAAAATGCATTAAAAGCCTAATTCGCCCATCCAAAAGTGCCCCCAGAGGAAGGCTTTGGGTACATCTGAACTCCCCAGGGGAGCCTTTACACAGCCCCACATGCAACTGGACCCTCCTTGTTCACTGTTTACGAGCAACCCTAAATATACCCCTAGCCACCATGGCAGAAGACTGAAAACTCGGGCTCCAGAAAATGCGTTTCAAGCCCCATTCACCCATCCAGAAGTGCCCCCAAAGGAAGGCTTTGGGTCCAACTGAACTCCCCAGGGGAGCCTTTATGCAGCCCCACATGCAACTGGACCCTCCGGGTTCACTCTTTCACCGCAAGCCTAAATATAGCCCTCGGAGCAATGGGAGAAGACTGAAAAAGCGGGCCTCAGAAAACGCATTGCGATTCCCCTTGGACCATACAAAAGTGCTCCCAAAGGAAGGCTTAGGGTACAACTGGACTCGCCAGGGGAGCCTTAACGCAGCCCCACATGCAACTGGACCCTCCGTATTCGCTCTTTCACAGCAACCCTAAATATAACCCTAGCCAGCTTGGCAGAAGACTGAAAACTCGGGCCACAGAAAAAGCGTTTCAAGCCCCATTCACCCATCCAGAAGTGCCCCCAAAGGAAGGCTTTGGGTACAAGTGAACTCCCCAGGGGAGCCTTTATGCAGCCCCACATGCAACTGGACCCTCCGGGTTCACTCTTTCACCGCAAGCCTAAATATATCCCTACCACACCTGGCAGTCGACTGAAAGCTCGGGCCACAGAAAATGTGTTACGAGCCCCATTCGCCCATCCAAAAGTGCCCCCAAAGGAAGGCTTTGGGTACATCTGAACTCCCCAGGGGAGCCTTTACGCAGCCCTACATGCAACTGGAACCTCCGTGTTCGCTCTTTACAGCAACCCTAAATATAACCCTAGCCAGCATGGCAGAAGACTGAACACTCGGGCCACAGAAAAAGCGTTTCAAGCCCCTTTCGCCCATCCAGAAGTGCCCCCAAAGGAAGGCTTTGGGTACAAGTGAACTCCCCAGGGGAGCCTTTATGCAGCCCCACATGCAACTGGACCCTCCGTATTCGCTCTTTCACAGCAACCCTAAATATATCCCTGGCCCGCATGGCAGACGACTGAAAGCTCGGGCCCCAGAAAATGCGTTAAAAGCCTAATTCGCCCATCCAAAAGAGCCCCCAGAGGAAGGCTTTGGGTACAAGTGAACTCCCGAGGGGAGCCTTAACGCAGCCCCACATGCAACTGGACCCTCCGGGTTCACTCTTTCACCGCAAGCCTAAATATAGCCCTAGCACGCCTGGCAGTCGACTGAAAGCTCGGGCCACAGAAAATGTGTTACGAGCCCCATTCGCCCATCCAAAAGTGCCCCCAAAGGAAGGCTTTGGGTACATCTGAACTCCCCAGGGGAGCCTTTACGCAGCCCTACATGCAACTGGAACCTCCGTGTTCGCTCTTTACAGCAACCCTTAATATAACCCTAGCCAGCATGGCAGAAGACTGAACACTCGGGCCACAGAAAAAGCGTTTCAAGCCCCATTCGCCCATCCAGATGTGCCCCCAAAGGAAGGCTTTGGGTACAAGTGAACTCCCCAGGGGAGCCTTTATGCAGCCCCACATGCAACTGGACCCTCCGTATTCGCTCTTTCACAGCAACCCTAAATATAACCCTGGCCCGCATGGCAGACGACTGAAAGCTCGGGCCCCAGAAAATGCGTTAAAAGCCTAATTCGCCCATCCAAAAGTGCCCCCAGAGGAAGGCTTTGGGTACAACTGAACTCCCCAGGGGAGCCTTTATGCAGCCCCACATGCAACTGGACCCTCCGGGTTCACTCTTTCACCGCAAGCCTAAATATAGCCCTAGCACGCCTGGCAGTCGACTGAAAGCTCGGGCCACAGAAAATGTGTTACGAGCCCCATTCGCCCATCCAAAAGTGCCCCCAAAGGAAGGCTTTGGGTACATCTGAACTCCCCAGGGGAGCCTTTACGCAGCCCTACATGCAACTGGAACCTCCGTGTTCGCTCTTTACAGCAACCCTTAATATAACCCTAGCCAGCATGGCAGAAGACTGAACACTCGGGCCACAGAAAAAGCGTTTCAAGCCCCTTTCGCCCATCCAGAAGTGCCCCCAAAGGAAGGCTTTGGGTACATCTGAACTCCCCAGGGGAGCCTTTATGCAGCCCCACATGCAACTGGACCCTCCGTATTCGCTCTTTCACAGCAACCCTAAATATAACCCTGGCCCGCATGGCAGACGACTGAAAACTCGGGCCCCAGAAAATGCGTTAAAAGCCTAATTCGCCCATCCAAAAGTGCCCCCAGAGGAAGGCTTTGGGTACAATTGAACTCCCCAGGGGAGCCTTTATGCAGCACCACATGCTACTGGACCCTCCTTGTTCACTGTTTACGAGCAACCCTAAATATACCCCTAGCCACCATGGCAGAAGACTGAAAACTCGGGATCCAGAAAATGGGTTTCAAACCCCATTCACCCATCCAGAAGTGCCCCCAAAGGAAGGCTTTGGGTACAACTGAACTCTCCAGGGGAGTCTTTATGCAGCCCCACAGGCAACTGGACCCTCCGGGTACACTCTTTCACCGCAAGCCTAAATATAGCCCTCGGCGCAATGGTAGAAGACTGAAAAAGCGGGCCTCAGAAAACGCATTGCGATTCCCCTTGGACCATCCAAAAGTGCCCCCAAAGGAAGGCTTTGGGTACAAGTGAACTCCCCAGGGGAGCCTTTATGCAGCCCCACATGCAACTGGACCCTCCGTATTCGCACTTTCACAGCAACCCTAAATATAGCCCTGGCTCGCCTGGCAGTCGACTGAAAACTCGGGCCCCAGAAAATGCATTAAAAGCCTAATTCGCCCATCCAAAAGTGCCCCCAGAGGAAGGCTTTGGGTACAACTGAACTCCCCAGGGGAGCCTTTACGCAGCCCCACATGCAACTGGACCCTCCGTATTCGCTCTTTCACAGCAACCCTAAATATAGCCCTAGCCAGCATGGCAGAAGACTGAAAACTCGGGCCACAGAAAACGTGCTACAAGCCCCATTCGACCATTAAAAGTGCCCCCAGAGAAAGGCTTTGGGTACATCTGAACTCCCCAGGGGAGCCTTTACGCAGCCCCACATGCAACTGGACCCTCCGTGTTCGCTCTTTACAGCAACCTTAAATATTACCCTAGCCAGCATGGCAGAAGACTGAAAACTTGGGCCACAGAAAAAGCGTTTCAAGCCCCTTTCGCCCATCCAGAAGTGCCCCCAAAGGAAGGCTTTGGGTACAAGTGAACTCCCCAGGGGAGCCTTTATGCAGCCCCACATGCAACTGGACCCTCCGGGTTCACTCTTTCACTGCAACCCTAAATATAGCCCTAGCACGCCTGGCAGTCGACTGAAAGTTCAAACCACAGAAAATGTGTTACGATCCCCATTCGCCCATCCAAAAGTGCCCCCAAAGGAAGGCTTTGGGTACATCTGAACTCCCCAGGGGAGCCTTTACGCAGCCCCACATGCAACTAGACCCTTTCTGTTCGCTCTTTACAACAACCCTAAATATAACCCTAGCCAGCATGGCAGAAGACTGAAAACTCGGGCCACAGAAAAAGAGTTTCAAGCCCAATTCGCCCATCCAGAAGTGCCCCCGAAGGAAGGCTTTGGGTACAAGTGAACTCCCCAGGGGAGCCTTTATGCAGCCCCACATGCAACTGAACCCTCCGTATTCGCTCTTTCACAGCAACCCTAAATATAACCCTGGCCCGCATGGCAGACGACTGAAAACTCGGGCCCCAGAAAACGTGCTACAAGCCCCATTCAACCATCCAAAAGTGCCCCCAAAGGAAGGCTTTGGGTACAACTGAACTCCCCAGGGGAGCCTTTATGCAGGCCCATATGCAACTGGACCCCCCGTGTGCGCTGTTTACAAGCAACCCTAAATATACCCCTAGCCACCATGGCAGAAGACTGAAAACTCGGGCTCCAGAAAATGCGTTTCAAGCCCCATTCACCCATCCAGAAGTGCCCCCAAAGGAAGGCTTTGGGTACAAGTGAACTCCCCAGGGGAGCCTTTATGCAGCCCCACATGCAACTGGACCCTCCGGGTTCACTCTTTCACGCAAGCCTAAATATAGCCCTAGCACGCCTGACAGTCGACTGAAAGCTCGGGCCATAGAAAACGTCTTACGAGCCCCATTCGCCCATCCAAAAGTGCCCCCAAAGGAAGGCTTTGGGTACATCTGAACTCCCCAGGGGAGCCTTTATGCAGCCCCACATGCAACTGGACCCTCCAGGTTCACTCTTTCACCGCAAGCCTAAATATAGCCCTAGCACGCCTGGCAGTCGACTGAAAGCTCGGGCCACAGAAAATGTGTTACGAGCCCCATTCGCCCATCCAAAAGTGCCCCCAAAGGAAGGCTTTGGGTACATCTGAACTCCCCAGGGGAGCCTTTACGCAGCCCCACATGCAACTGGACCCTCCGTGTTCGCTCTTTACAGCAACCCTAAATATAACCCTAGCCAGCATGGCAGTCGACTGAAAGCTCGGGCCACAGAAAATGTGTTAAGAGCCCCATTCGCCCATCCAAAAGTGCCCCCAAAGGAAGGCTTTGGGTACAACTGAACTCCCCAGGGGAGCCTTTATGCAGCCCCACATGCAACTGGACCCTCCGGGTTCACTCTTTCACCGCAAGCCTAAATATAGCCCTCGGCGCAATGGGAGAAGACTGAAAAAGCGGGCCTCAGAAAACGCATTGCGATTCCCCTTGGACCATCCAAAAGTGCCCCCAAAGGAAATCTTTGGGTACAACTGGACTCCCCAGGGGAGCCTTTACGCAGCCCCACATGCAACTGGACCCTCCGTATTCGCTTTTTCACAGCAACCCTAAATATAGCCCTGGCCCGCCTGGCAGTCGACTGAAAACTCGGGCCCCAGAAAATGCATTAAAAGCCTAATTCGCCCATCCAAAAGTGCCCCCAGAGGAAGGCTTTGGGTACAACTGAACTCCCCAGGGGAGACTTTACGCAGCCCCACATGCAACTGGACCCTCCGTGTTCGCTCTTTACAACAACCCTAAATATAACCCTAGCCACCATGGCAGAAGACTGAAAACTCGGGCTCCAGAAAATGCGTTTCAAGCCCCATTCACCCATCCAGAAGTGCCCCCAAAGGAAGGCTTTGGGTACAACTGAACTCCCCAGGGGAGCCTTTATGCAGCCCCACATGCAACTGGACCCTCCGGGTTCACTCTTCCACCGCAAGCCTAAATATAGCCTGGCACGCCTGGCAGTCGACTGAAAGCTCGGGCCACAGAAAATGTGTTACGAGCCCCATTCGCCCATCCAAAAGTGCCCCCAAAGGAAGGCTTTGGGTACAACTGAACTCCCCAGGGGAGACTTTACGCAGCCCCACATGCAACTGGACCCTCCGTGTTCGCTCTTTACAACAACCCTAAATATAACCCTAGCCACCATGGCAGAAGACTGAAAACTCAGGCTCCAGAAAATGCGTTTCAAGCCCCATTCACCCATCCAGAAGTACCCCCAAAGGAAGGCTTTGCGTACAACTGAACTCCCCAGGGGAGCCTTTATGCAGCCCCACATGCAACTGGACCCTCCGGGTTCACTCTTCCACCGCAAGCCTAAATATAGCCCTAGCACGCCTGGCAGTCGACTGAAAGCTCGGGCCACAGAAAATGTGTTACGAGCCCCATTCGCCCATCCAAAGTGCCCCCAAAGGAAGGCTTTGGGTACATCTGAACTCCCCAGGGGAGCCTTTATGCAGCCCTACATGCAACTGGACCCTCCATGTTTGCTCTTTACAGCAAACCTAAATATAACCCTAGCCAGCATGGCAGAAGACTGAAAACTCGGGCCACAGAAAAAGCGTTCCAAGCCCCTTTCGCCCATCCAGAAGTGCCCCCAAAGGAAGGCTTTGGGTACAAGTGAACTCCCCAGGGGAGCCTTTATGCAGCCTCACATGCAACTGGACCCTCCGGGTTCACTCTTTCACCGCAAGCCTAAATATAGCCCTCGGCGCAATGGGAGAAGTCTGAAAAAGCGGGCCACAGAAAAAGCATTTCAAGCCCCATTCACCCATCCAGAAGTGCCCCCAAAGGAAGGCTTTGGGTACATCTGAACTCCCCAGGGGAGCCTTTACGCAGCCCCACATGCAACTGGACCCTCCGTGTTCGCTCTTTACAGCAACCCTAAATATAACCCTAGCCAGCATGGCAGAAGACTGAAAGCTCGGGCCACAGAAAATGTGTTAAGAGCCCCATTCGCCCATCCAAAAGTGCCCCCAAAGGAAGGCTTTGGGTACATCTGAACTCCCCAGGGGAGCCTTTACGCAGCCCCACATGCAACTGGACCCTCCGTGTTCGCTCTTTACAGCAACCCTAAATATACCCCTAGCCAGCATGGCAGAAGACTGAAAACTCGGGCTCCAGAAAAAGCGTTTCAAGACCCATTCGCCATTCCAGAAGTGCCCCCAAAGGAAGGCTTTGGGTACAACTGAACTCCCCAGGGGAGCCTTTATGCAGCCCCACATGCAACTGGACCCTCCGGGTTCACTCTTTCACAGCAAGCCTAAATATAGCCCTCGGCGCAATGGGAGAAGCCTGAAAAAGCGGGCCCCAGAAAACGCATTGCGATTCCCCTTGGACCATCCAAAAGTGCCCCCAAAGGAAATCTTTGGGTACAACTGGACTCCCCAGGGGAGCCTTTATGCAGCCCTACATGCAACTGGACGCTCCGTGTTCGCTCTTTACAGCAACCCTAAATATAGCCCTGGCCCGCCTGGCAGTCGACTGAAAACTCGGGCCCCAGAAAATGCATTAAAAGCCTAATTCGCCCATCCAAAAGTGCCCCCAAAGGAAGGCTTTGGGTACAACTGAACTCCCCAGGGGAGCCTTTATGCAGCCCCACATGCAACTGGACCCTCCGTGTTCGCTCTTTACAGCAACCCTAAATATAACCCTAGCCAGCATGGCAGAAGACTGAAAACTCGGGCCACAGAAAATGCGTTAAAAGCCTAATTCGCCCATCCAAAAGTGCCCCCAAAGGAAGGCTTTGGGTACAAGTGAACTCCCCAGGGGAGCCTTTATGCAGCCCCACATGCAACTGGACCCTCCGGGTTCACTCTTTCACCGCAAGCCTAAATATAGCCCTAGCACGCCTGGCAGTCGACTGAAAGCTCGGGCCACAGAAAATTTGTTACGAGCCCCATTCGCCCATCCAAAAGTGCCCCCAAAGGAAGACTTTGGGTACATCTGAACTCCCCAGGGGAGCCTTTACGCAGCCCCACATGCAACTGGACCCTCCGTGTTCGCTCTTTACAGGAACCCTAAATATAACCCTAGCCAGCATGGCAGTCGACTGAAAAATCGGGCTCCAGAAAAAGCGTTTCAAGCCCCATTCGCCCATCCAGAAGTGCCCCCAAAGGAAGGCTTTGGGTACAACTGAACTCCCCAGGGGAGCCTTTATGCAGCCCCACATGCAACTGGACCCTCCGGGTTCACTCTTTCACCGCAAGCCTAAATATAGCCCTCGGCGCAATGGGAGAAGACTGAAAAAGCGGGCCCCAGAAAACGCATTGCGATTCCCCTTGGACCATCCAAAAGTGCCCCCAAAGGAATGCTTTGGGTACAACTGGACTCCCCAGGGGAGCCTTTATGCAGCCCCACATGCAACTGGACCCTCCCGGTTCACTCTTCCACCGCAAGCCTAAATATAGCCCTAGCACGCCTGGCAGTCGACTGAAAGCTCGGGCCACAGAAAATGTGTTACGAGCCCCATTCGCCCATCCAAAAGTGCCCCCAAAGGAAGGCTTTGGGTACATCTGAACTCCCCAGGGGAGCCTTTATGCAGCCCTACATGCAACTGGACCCTCCATGTTTGCTCTTTACAGCAACCCTAAATATAACCCTAGCCAGCATGGCAGAAGACTGAAAACTCGGGCCACAGAAAAAGCGTTTCAAGCCCCTTTCGCCCATCCAGAAGTGCCCCCAAAGGAAGGCTTTGGGTACAAGTGAACTCCCCAGGGGAGCCTTTATGCAGCCTCACATGCAACTGGACCCTCCGGGTTCACTCTTTCACCGCAAGCCTAAATATAGCCCTCGGCGCAATGGGAGAAGTCTGAAAAAGCGGGCCACAGAAAAAGCATTTCAAGCCCCATTCACCCATCCAGAAGTGCCCCCAAAGGAAGGCTTTGGGTACATCTGAACTCCCCAGGGGAGCCTTTACGCAGCCCCACATGCAACTGGACCCTCCGTGTTCGCTCTTTACAGCAACCCTAAATATAACCCTAGCCAGCATGGCATAAGACTGAAAACTCGGGCTCCAGAAAAAGCGTTTCAAGCCCCATTCACCCATCCAGAAGTGCCCCCAAAGGAAGGCTTTGGGTACATCTGAACTCCCCAGGGGAGCCTTTATGCAGCCCCACATGCAACTGGACCCTCCGGGTTCACTCTTTCACCGCAAGCCTAAATATAGCCCTCGGCGCAATGGGAGAAGCCTGAAAAAGCGGGACCCAGAAAACGCATTGCGATTCCCCTTGGACCATCCAAAAGTGCCCCCAAAGGAAATCTTTGGGTACAACTGGACTCCCCAGGGGAGCCTTTATGCAGCCCTACATGCAACTGGACCCTCCGTGTTCGCTCTTTACAGCAACCCTAAATATAGCCCTGGCCCGCCTGGCAGTCGACTGAAAACTCGGGCCCCAGAAAATGCATTAAAAGCCTAATTCGCCCATCCAAAAGTGCCCCCAAAGGAAGGCTTTGGGTACAACTGAACTCCCCAGGGGAGCCTTTATGCAGCCCCACATGCAACTGGACCCTCCGTGTTCGCTCTTTACAGCAACCCTAAATATAACCCTAGCCAGCATGGCAGAAGACTGAAAACTCGGGCCACAGAAAATGCGTTAAAAGCCTAATTCGCCCATCCAGAAGTGCCCCCAAAGGAAGGCTTTGGGTACAAGTGAACTCCCCAGGGGAGCCTTTATGCAGCCCCACATGCAACTGGACCCTCCGGGTTCACTCTTTCACCGCAAGCCTAAATATAGCCCTCGGCGCAATGGGAGAAGACTGAAAAAGCGGGCCCCAGAAAACGCATTGCGATTCCCCTTGGACCATCCAAAAGTGCCCCCAAAGGAAATCTTTGGTAACAACTGGACTCCCCATGGGAGCCTTAACGCAGCCCCACATGCAACTGGACCCTCCGTATTCGCTCTTTCACAGCAACCCTAAATATAGCCCTGGCCCGCCTGGCAGTCGACTGAAAACTCGGGCCACAGAAAAAGCGTTAAAATCCTAATACGCCCATCCAAAAGTGCCCCCAAAGGAAGGCTTTGGGTACAAGTGAACTCCCCAGGGGAGACTTTATGCAGCCCCACATGCAACTGGACCCTCCGTATTCGCTCTTTCACAGTAACCGTAAATATAACCCCGGCCCGCATGGAAGACGATTGAAAAATCGAGCCCCAGAAAACGTGCTACAAGCCCCATTCGACCATCCAAAAGTGCCCCCAGAGGAAGGCTTTGGGTACAAGTGAACTCCCCAGGGGAGCCTTTATGCAGCCCCACATGCAACTGGACCCTCCGGGTTCACTCTTTCACAGCAAGCCTAAATATAGCCCTGGCCCGCTTGGCAGTCGACTGAAAACTCGGGCCACAGAAAAACTGTTAAAAGCCTAATTCGACCATCCAAAAGTGCCCCCAGAGGAAGGCTTTGGGTACAACTGAACTCCCCAGGGGAGCCTTTATGCAGCCCCACATGCAACTGGACCCTCCGGGTTCACTCTTTCACAGCAACCCTAAATATAGCCCTAACCCGCCTGGCAGTCGACTGAAAACTCGGGCCACAGAAAATGCGTTAAAAGCATAATTCGCCCATCCAAAAGTGCCCCAGATGAAGGCTTTGGGTACATCTGAACTCCCCAGGGGAGCCTTTACGCAGCCCCACATGCAACTGGACCCTCCTTGTTCACTGTTTACGAGCAACCCTAAATATACACCTAGCCACCATGGCAGTCGACTGAAAGCTCAGGCCACAGAAAATGTGTTACGAGCCCCATTCTCCCATCGAAAAGTACCCCCAAAGGAAGGCTTTGGGTACATCTGAACTCCTCAGGGGAGCCTTTATGCAGCCCCACATGCAACTGGACCCTCTGGGTTTACACTTTCACCGCAAGCCTAAATATAGCCCTAGCACGCCTGGCAGTCGACTGAAAGCTCGGGCCACAGAAAATGTGTTACGAGCCCCATTCGCCCATCCAAAAGTGCCCCCAAAGGAAGGCTTTGGGTACATCTGAACTCCCCAGGGGAGCCTTTACGCAGCCCCACATGCAACTGGACCCTCCGTGTTCGCTCTTTACAGCAACCCTAAATATAACCCTAGCCAGCAGGGCAGAAGACTGAAAACTCGGGCCACAGAAAAAGCGTTTCAAGCCCTTTTCGCCATCCAGAAGTGCCCCCAGAGGAAGGCTTTGGGTACAACTGAACTCCCCAGGGGAGCCTTTATGCAGCCCCACATGCAACTGGACCCTCCGGGTTCACTCTTTCACCGCAAGCCTAAATATAGCCCTCGGCGCAATGGGAGAAGACTGAAAAAGCAGGCCCCAGAAAACGCAATGCGATTCCCCTTGGACCATCCAGAAGTGCCCTCAAAGGAAATCTTTGGGAACAACTGAACTCCCCAGGGGAGCCTTTATGCAGCCCCACATGCAACTGGACCCTCCGTATTCGCTCTTTCACAGCAACCCTAAATATAACCCTGGCCCGCCTGGCAGTCGACTGAAAACTCGGGCCCCAGAAAATGCGTTAAAAGCCTAATTCGCCCATCCAAAAGTGCCCCCAGAGGAAGGCTTTGGGTACAACTAAACTCCCCAGAGGAGCCTTAACGGAGCCCCACATGCAACTGGACCCTCCGTATTCGCTCTTTCACAGCAACCCTAAATATAGCCCTGGCCCGCCTGGCAGTCGACTGAAAACTCGGGCTCCAGAAAATGCGTTAAAATCCTAATTCGCCCATCCAAAAGTACCCCCAGAGGAAGGCTTTGGGTACAACTGAACTCCCCAGGGGAGCCTTTACGCAGCCCCACATGCAACTGGACCCTCATTGTTCACTGTTTACGAGCAACCCTAAATATACCCCTAGCCACCATGGCAGAAGACTGAAAACTCGGGCTCCAGAAAATGCGTTTCAAGCCCCATTCACCCATCCAGAAGTGCCCCCAAAGGAAGGCTTTGGGTACAAGTGAACTCCCCAGGGGAGCTTTTATGCAGCCCCACATGCAACTGGACCCTCCGGGTTCACTCTTTCACCGCAAGCCTAAATATAGCCCTAGCACGCCTGGCAGTCGACTGAAAGCTCGGGCCACAGAAAATGTGTTAAGAGCCCCATTCGCCCATCCAAAAGTGCCCCCAAAGGAAGGCTTTGGGTACATCTGAACTCCCCAGGGGAGCCTTTACGCAGCCCCACATGCAACTGGACCCTCCGTGTTCGCTCTTTACAGCAACCCTAAATATAACCCTAGCCAGCATGGCAGAAGACTGAAAACTCGGGCCACAGAAAAAGCGTTAAAATCCTAATACGCCCATCCAAAAGTGCCCCCAAAGGAAGGCTTTGGGTACAAGTGAACTCCCCAGGGGAGCCTTAACGCAGCCCCACATGCAACTGGACCCTCCGTATTCGCTCTTTCACAGCAACCCTAAATATAACCCTGGCCCGCCTGGCAGTCGACTGAAAACTCGGGCCCCAGAAAATGCGTTAAAAGCCTAATTCGCCCGTCCAAAAGTGCCCCCAGAGGAAGGCTTTGGGTACAACTGAACTCCCCAGGGGAGCCTTAACGCAGCCCCACATGCAACTGGACCCTCCGTATTCGCTCTTTCACAGCAACCCTAAATATAGCCCTGGCCCGCCTGGCAGTCGACTGAAAACTCGGGCTCCAGAAAATGCGTTAAAATCCTAATTCGCCCATCCAAAAGTGCCCCCAGAGGAAGGCTTTGGGTACAACTGAACTCCCCAGGGGAGCCTTTACGCAGCCCCACATGCAACTGGACCCTCATTGTTCACTGTTTACGAGCAACCCTAAATATAACCCTAGCCACCATGGCAGAAGACTGAAAACTCGGGCTCCAGAAAATGCGTTTCAAGCCCCATTCACCCATCCAGAAGTGCCCCCAAAGGAAGGCTTTGGGTACAAGTGAACTCCCCAGGGGAGCCTTTATGCAGCCCCACATGCAACTGGACCCTCCGGGTTCACTCTTTCACCGCAAGCCTAAATATAGCCCTAGCACGCCTGGCAGTCGACTGAAAGCTCGGGCCACAGAAAATGTGTTACGAGCCCCATTCGCCCATCCAAAAGTGCCCCCAAAGGAAGGCTTTGGGTACATCTGAACTCCCCAGGGGAGCCTTTACGCAGCCCCACATGCAACTGGACCCTCCGGGTTCGCTCTTTACAGCAAACCTAAATATAACCCTAGCCAGCATGGCAGAAGACTGAAAACTCGGGCCACAGAAAAAGTGTTTCAAGCCCCATTCACCCATCCAGTAGTGCCCCCAAAGGAAGGCTTTGGGTACAAGTGAACTCCCCAGGGGAGCCTTTATGCAGCCTCACATGCAACTGGACCCTCCGGGTTCACTCTTTCACCGCAAGCCTATATATAGCCCTAGCACGCCTGGCAGTCGACTGAAAGCTCGGGCCACAGGAAATGTGTTACGAGCCGCATTCGCCCATCCAAAAGTGCCCCCAGAGGAAGGCTTTGGGTACAAGTGAACTCCCCAGGGGAGCCTTAACGCAGCCCCACATGCAACTGGACCCTCCGTATTCGCTCTTTCACAGCAAGCCTAAATATTACCCTGGCCCGCCTGGCAGTCGACTGAAAACTTGGGCCCCAGAAAAACTGTTAAAAGCCTAATTCGCCCATCCAAAAGTGCCCCCAGAGGAAGGCATTGGGTACAAGTGAACTCCCCAGGGGAGCCTTTACGCAGCCCCACATGCAACTGGACCCTCCTTGTTCACTGTTTACGAGCAACCCTAAATATACCCCTAGCGACCATGGCAGAAGACTGAAAACTCGGGCTCCAGAAAATGCGTTTCAAGCCCCATTCACCCATCCAGAAGTGCCCCAAAGGAAGGCTTTGGGTACAAGTGAACTCCCCAGGGGAGCCTTTATGCAGCCCCACATGCAACTGGACCCTCCGGGTTCACTCTTTCACCGCAAGCCTAAATATAACCCTAGCCAGCATGGCAGACGACTGAAAACTCGGGCCACAGAAAACGTGCTACAAACCCCATTCGACCATCCAGAAGTGCCCCCAAAGGAAGGCTTTGGGTACAAGTGAACTCCCCAGGGGAGCATTTATGCAGCCCCACATGCAACTGGACCCTCCGTGTTCGCTCTTTACAGCAACCCTAAATATAACCCTAGCCAGCATGGCAGAAGACTGAAAACTCGGGCTCCAGAAAAAGCGTTAAAATCCTAATTCGCCCATCAAAAGTGCCCCCAAAGGAAGGCTTTGGGTACAAGTGAACTCCCCAGGGGAGCCTTTATGCAGCCCCACATGCAACTGGACCCTCCGGGTTCACTCTTTCACCGCAAGACTATATATAACCCTAGAACGCCTGGCAGTCGACTGAAACCTCGGGCCACAGGAAATGTGTTACGAGCCCCATTCGCCCATCCAAAAGTGCCCCCAAAGGAAGGCTTTGGGTACAACTGGACTCCCCAGGGCAGCCTTAACGCAGCCCCACATGCAACTGGACCCTCCTTATTCGCTCTTTCACAGCAACCCTAAATATAGCCCTGGCCCCCCTGGCAGTCGACTGAAAACTCGGGCCCCAGTAAAACTGTTTAAAGCCTAATTCGCCCATCCAAAAGTGCCCCCAGAGGAAGGCTTTGGGTACAACTGAACTCCCCAGGGGAGCCTTTACGCAGCCCCACATGCAACTGGACCCTCCGTGTTCGCTCTTTACAACAACCCTAAATATAACCCTAGCCACCATGGCAGAAGACTGAAAACTCGGGCTCCAGAAAATGCGTTTCAAGCCCCATTCACCCATCCAGAAGTGCCCCCAAAGGAAGGCTTTGCGTACAACTGAACTCCCCAGGGGAGCCTTTATGCAGCCCCACATGCAACTGGACCCTCCGGGTTCACTCTTTCACCGCAAGCCTAAATATAGCCCTCGGCGCAATGGGAGAAGACTGAAAAAGCGGGCCTCAGAAAACGCATTGCGATTCCCCTTCGACCATCCAAAAGTGCCCCCAAAGGAAGGCTTTGGGTACAACTGAACTCCCCAGGGGAGCCTAAACGCAGCCCCACATGCAACTGGACCCTCCGTGTTCGCTCTTTACAGCAACCCTAAATATAACCCTAGCCTGCATGGAAGAAGACTGAAAACTCGGGCCACAGAAAAAGCGTTTCAAGCCCCTTTCGCCCATCCAGAAGTGCCCCCAAAGGAAGGCTTTGGGTACAACTGAACTCCCCAGGGGAGCCTTTATGCAGCCCCACTTGCAACTGGACCCCCCGGGTTCACTCTTTCACCGCAAGCATAAATATAGCCCTAGGACGCCTGGCAGTCGACTGAAAGCTCGGGCCACAGAAAAAGCGTTTCAAGCCCCTTTCGCCCATCCAGAAGTGCCCCCAAAGGAAGGCTTTGGGTACAACTGAACTCCCCAGGGGAGCCTTTATGCAGCCCCACATGCAACTGGACCCTCCGTATTCGCTCTTTCACAGCAACCCTAAATATAACCCTGGCCCGCATGGCAGTCGACTGAAAACTCGGGCCCCAGAAAATGCGTTAAAAGCCTATTTCGCCCATACAAAAGTGCCCCCAGAGGAAGGCTTTGGGTACAACTGAACTCCCCAGGGGAGCCTTAACGCAGCCCCACATGCAACTGGACCCTCCGTATTCGCTCTTTCACAGCAACCCTAAATATAGCCCTGGCCAGTCGACTGAAAACTCGGGCCACAGAAAATGCATTAAAAGCCTAATTCGCCCATCCAGAAGTGCCCCCAAAGGAAGGCTTTGGGTACAACTGAATTCCCCAGGGGAGCCTAAACGCAGCCCCACATGCAACTGGACCCTCCTTGTTCACTGTTTACGAGCAACCCTAAATATACCCCTACCCAGCATGGCAGAAGACTTAAAACTCGGGCTCCAGAAAATGCGTTTCAAGCCCCATTCACCCATCCAGAAGTGCCCCAAAGGAAGGCTTTGGGTACAAGTGAACTCCCCAGGGGAGCCTTTATGCAGCCCCACATGCAACTGGACCCCCCGGGTTCACTCTTTCACCGCAAGCCTAAATATAGCCCTCGGCGCAATGGGAGAAGACTAAAAACCGGGCCTCAGAAAACGCATTGCGATTCCCCTTGGACCATCCAAAAGTGCCCCCAAAGGAAGGCTTTGGGTACAACTGAACTCCCCAGGGGAGCCTTAACGCAGCCCCACATGCAACTGGACCCTCCGTGTTCGCTCTTTACAACAACCCTAAATATAACCCTAGCGAGCATGGAAGAAGACTGAAAACTCGGGCCACAGAAAAAGCGTTTCAATCCACTTTTGTCCATCCAGAAGTGCCCCCAAAGGAAGGCTTTGGGTACAAGTGAACTCCCCAGGGGAGCCTTTACGCAGCCCCACATGCAACTGGACCCTCCGTGTTCGCTCTTTACAGCAACACTAAATATAACCCAAGCCAGCATGGCAGACAACTGAAAACTCGGGCCACAGAAAACGTGCTACAAGCCCCATTCGACCATCCAGAAGTGCCCCCAAAGGAAGGCTTTGGGTACAAGTGAACTCCCCAGGGGAGCCTTTATGCAGGCCCATACGCAACTGGACCCCCCGTGTTCGCTGTTTACAAGCAACCCTAAATATGACACTAGCCAGCATGGCAGAAAACTGAAAACTCGGGCCACAGAAAAAGCGTTTCAAGCCTCATTCACCCATCCAGAAGTGCCCCCAAAGGAAGGCTTTGGGTCCAACTGAACTCCCCAGGGGAGCCTTTATGCAGCCCCACTTGCAACTGGACCCTCCGGGTTCAGTCTTTCACAGCAACCCTAAATATAGCCCTGGCCCGCCTGGCAGTCGACTGAAAACTCGGGCCCCAGAAAATGCGTTAAAAGCCTAATTCGCCCATCCAAAAGTGCCCCCAGAGGAAGGCTTTGGGTACAACTGAACTCCCCAGGGGAGCCTTTATGCAGGCCCATACGCAACTGGACCCCCCGTGTTTGCTGTTTACAAGCAACACTAAATATAACCCTAGCCAGCATGGCAGAAAACTGAAAACTCGGGCCACAGAAAAAGCGTTTCAAGCCCCATTCACCCATCCAGAAGTGCCCCCAAAGGAAGGCTGTGGGTACAAGTGAACTCCCCAGGGCAGCCTTTATGCAGGCCCATACGCAACTGGAACCTCCGGGTTCACTCTTTCACAGCAACCCTAAATATACCCCTAGCCACCATGGCAGAAGACTGAAAACTCGGGCTCCAGAAAATGCGTATCAAGCCCCATTCACCCATCCAAAAGTGCCCCCAGAGGAAGGCTTTGGGTACAACTGAACTCCCCAGGAGAGCCTTATGCAGCCCCACATGCAACTGGACCCTCCGGGTTCACTCTTTCACAGCAACACTAAATATAGCCCTGGCACGCCTGGCAGTCGACTGAAAACTCGGGCCCCAGAAAATGCGTTTCAAGCTCCATTCACCCATCCAGAAGTGCCCCCAAAGGAAGGCTTTGCGTACAACTGAACTCCCCAGGGGAGCCTTTATGCAGCCCTACATGCAACTGGACCCTCCGGGTTCACTCTTTCACCGCAAGCCTAAATATAGCCCTCGGCGCAATGAGAGAAGACTGAAAAAGCGGGCCTCAGAAAACGCATTGCGATTCCCCTTGGACCATGCAAAAGAGCCCCCAAAGGAAGGCTTTGGGTACAACTGGACTCCCCAGGGGAGCCTTTATGCAGCCCCACATGCAACTGGACCCCCCGGGTTCACTCTTTCACCGCAAGCCTAAATATAGCCCTCGGCGCAATGGGAGAAGACTAAAAACCGGGCCTCAGAAAACGCATTGCGATTCCCCTTGGACCATGCAAAAGAGCCCCCAAAGGAAGGCTTTGGGTACAACTGAACTCCCCAGGGGAGCCTTTATGCAGCCCCACATGCAACTGGACCCCCCGGGTTCACTCTTTCACCGCAAGCCTAAATATAGCCCTCGGCGCAATGGGAGAAGACTAAAAACCGGGCCTCAGAAAACGCATTGCGATTCCCCTTGGACCATGCAAAAGAGCCCCCAAAGGAAGCCTTTGGGTACAACTGGACTCCCCAGGGGAGCCTTAACGCAGCCCCACATGCAACTTGACCCTCCGTATTCGCTCTTTCACAGCAACCCTAAATATAGCCCTGGCCCGCCTGGCAGTCGACTGAAAAATCGGGCCCAAGAAAATGCATTAAAAGCCCCATTCACCCATCCAAAAGTGCCCCCAGAGGAAGGCTTTGGGTACAACTGAACTCCCCAGGGGAGCCTTTACGCAGCCCCACATGCAACTGGACGCTCCGTATTCGCTCTTTCACAGCAACCCTAAATATAACCCTGGCCACCATGGCAGAAGACTGAAAACTCGGGCCACAGAAAAAGCGTTTCAAGTCCCATTCACCCATCCAGAAGTGCCCCCAAAGGAAGGCTTTGGGTACAAGTGAACTCCCCAGGGGAGCCTTTATGCAGCCCCACATGCAACTGGACCCTCCGGGTTCACTCTTTCACCGCAAGCCGAAATATAGCCCTAGCACGCTTGGGAGTCGACTGAAAGCTCGGGCCACAGGAAATGTGTTACGAGCCCCATTCGCCCACCCAAAAGTGCCTCCAAAGAAAGGCTTTGGGTATATCTGAACTCCCCAGGGGAGCCTTTACGCAGCCCCACATGCAACTGCACCCTCCGTGTTCGCTTTTTACAGCAACCCTAAATATAACCCTAGCCACAATGGCAGAAGACTGAAAACTCGGGCCACAGAAAAAGCATTTCAAGCCCCTTTCGCCCATCCAGAAGTGCCCCCAAAGGAAGGCTTTGGGTACAACTGGACTCCCCAGGGGAGCCTTTATGCAGCCCCACATGCAACTGGACCCTCCGTATTGACTGTTTACGAGCAACCCTAAATATATCCCTAGCCACCATGGCAGAAGACTGAAAACTCGGGCCCCAGAAAACGTGCTACAAGCCCCATTCGACCATCCAAAAGTGCCCCCAAAGGAAGGCTTTGGGTACAACTGAACTCCCCAGGGGAGCCTTTATGCAGCCCCACATGCAACTGGACCCTCCGGGTTCACTCTTTCACAGCAACCCTAAATATAACCCTGGCCCGCCTGGCAGTCGACTGAAAACTCGGGCCCCAGAAAATGCGTTAAAAGCCTAATTCGCCCATCCAAAAGTGCGACCAAAGGAAGGCTTTGGGTACAACTGAACTCCCCAGGGGAGCCTTAACGCAGCCCCACATGCAACTGGACCCTCCGTATTCGCTCTTTCACAGCAACCCTAAATATAACCCTGGCCCGCCTGGCAGTCGACTGAAATATCGGGCCCAAGAAAATGCATTAAAAGCCCCATTCACCCATCCAAAAGTGCCCCCAGAGGAAGGCTTTGGGTACAACTGAACTCCCCAGGGGAGCCTTTACGCAGCCCCACATGCAACTGGATCCTCCGTGTTCGCTCTTTACAGCAACCCTAAATATACCCCTAGCCACCATGGCAGTCGACTGAAAACTCGGGCCACAGAAAAAGCGTTTCAAGCCCCTTTCGCCCATCCAGAAGTGCCCCCAAAGGAAGGCTTTGGGTACAAGTGAACTCCCCAGTGGAGCCTTTATGCAGCCCCACATGCAACTGGACCCTCCGTATTCGCTCTTTCACAGCAACCCTAAATATAACCCTGGCCCGCATGGCAGACGACTGAAAGCTCGGGCCCCAGAAAACGTGCTACAAGCCCAATTCGAACATACAAAAGTGCCCCCAAAGGAAGGCTTTGGGTACAAGTGAACTCCCCAGGGGAGCCTTTATGCAGCCCCACATGCAACTGGACCCTCCGGGTTCACTCTTTCACAGCAACCCTAAATATAGCCCTGGCCCTGGCCTCGCAGTCGACTGAAAACTCGGGCCCCAGAAAATGCGTTAAAAGCCTAATTCGCCCATCCAAAAGTGCCCCCAGAGGAAGGATTTGGGTACAACTAAACTCCCCAGGGGAGCCTTAACGCAGCCCCACATGCAACTGGACCCTCCTTGTTCACTGTTTATGAGCAACCCTAAATATACCCCTAGCCACCATGGCAGAAGACTGAAAACACGGGCTCCAGAAAATGCGTTTCAAGCCCCATTCACCCATCCAGAAGTACCCCCAAAGGAAGGCTTTGGGTACAAGTGAACTCCCCAGGGGAGCCTTTATGCAGCCCCACATGCAACTGGACCCTCCGGGTTCACTCTTTCACCGCAAGCCTAAATATAGGGCTAGCACGCCTGGCAGTCGACTGAAAGCTCGGGCCACAGGAAATGTGTTACGAGCCCCATTCGCCCATCCAAAAGTGCCCCTAAAGGAAGGCTTTGGGTACAAGTGAACTCCCCAGGGGAGCCTTTACGCAGCCCCACATGCAACTGGACCCTCCGTATTCGCTCTTTCACAGCAACCCTAAATATAACCCTGGCCTGCATGGCAGACGACTGAAAGCTCAGGCCACAGAAAACGTGCTACAAGCCCCATTCGCCCATCCAAATGTGCCCCCAAAGGAAGGTTGTGGGTACAACTGAACACCCCAGGGGAGCCTTTATGCAGCCCCACATGCAACTGGACCCTCCGGGTTCACTCTTTCACAGCAACCCTAAATATATCCCTCGGCGCAATGGGAGAAGACTGAAAAAGCGGGCCTCAGAAAACGCATTACGATTCCTCTTGGACCATCCAAAAGTGCCCCCAAAGGAAGGCTTTGGGTACAACTGGACTCCCCAGGGGAGCCTTAACGCAGCCCCACATGCAACTGGACCCTCCGTATTCGCTCTTTCACAGCAACCCTAAATATAGCCTGGCCCGCCTGGCAGTCGACTGAAAATTCGGGCCACAGAAAATGCGTTAAAAGCCTAATTCGCCCATCCAAAAGTGCCCCCAGAGGAAGGCTTTGGGTACAACTGAACTCCCCAGGGGAGCCTTTACGCAGCCCCACATGCAACTGGACCCTCCTTGTTCACTGTTTACGAGCAACCCTAAATATACCCCTAGCCACCATGGCAGAAGACTGAAAACTCGGGCTCCAGAAAATGCGTTTCAAGCCCCATTCACCCATCCAGAAGTGCCCCCAAAGGAAGGCTTTGGGTACATCTGAACTCCCCAGGGGAGCCTTTACGCAGCCCCACATGCAACTGGACCCTCCGTGTTCGCTCTTTACAGCAACCCTAAATATAACTCTAGCCAGCATGGCAGAAGACTGAAAACTCGGGCCACAGAAAAAGCGTTTCAAGCCCTTTCGCCCATCCAGAAGTGCCCCCAAAAGGAAGGCTTTGGGTACAAGTGAACTCCCCAGGGGAGCCTTTATGCAGCCCCACATGCAACTGGACCCTCCGTATTCACTGTTTACGAGCAACCCTAAATATATCCCTAGCCACCATGGCAGAAGACTGAAAACTCGGGCCACAGAAAACGTGCTACAAGCCCCATTCGACCATCCAAAAGTGCCCCCAAAGGAAGGCTTTGGGTCCAACTGAACTCCCCAGGGGAGCCTTTATGCAGCCCCACATGCAACTGGACCCTCCGGGTTCACTCTTTCACAGCAACCCTAAATATACCCCTAGCCACCATGGCAGTCGACTGAAAACTCGGGCCACAGAAAAAGCGTTTCAAGCCCCTTTCGCCCATCCAGAAGTGCCCCCAAAGGAAGGCTTTGGGTACAAGTGAACTCCCCAGGGGAGCCTTAACGCAGCCCCACATGCAACTGGACCCTCCGTATTCGCTCTTTCACAGCAACCCTAAATATATCCCTGGCCCGCATGGCAGACGACTGTAAACTCGGGCCCCAGAAAATGCGTTAAAAGCCTAATTCGCCCATCCAAAAGTGCCCCCAGAGGAAGGATTTGGGTACAACTAAACTCCCCAGGGGAGCCTTTATGCAGCCCCACATGCAACTGGACCCTCCGTGTTCGCTCTTTCACAGCAACCCTAAATATACCCCTAGCCACCATGGCAGAAGACTGAAAACTCGGGCTCCAGAAAATGCGTTTCAAGCCCCATTCACCCATCCAGAAGTGCCCCCAAAGGAAGGCTTTGGGTACAACTGAACTCCCCAGGGGAGCCTTTATGCAGCCCCACATGCAACTGGACCCTCCGTGTTCGCTCTTTCACAGCAACCCTAAATATAACCCTAGCCAGCATGGCAGAAGACTGAAAACTCGGGCCACAGAAAACGTGCTACAAGCCCCATTCACCCATCCAGAAGTGCCCCCAGAGGAAGGCTTTGGGTCCAACTGAACTCCTCAGGGGAGCCTTTATGCAGCCCCACATGCAACTGGACCCTCCGGGTTCACTCTTTCACAGCAACCCTAAATATAACCCTAGCCAGCATGGCAGAAGTATGAAAACTCGGGCCACAGAAAAACTGTTAAAAGCCCAATTCGTCCATCCAAAAGTGCCCCCAAAGGAAGGCTTTGTGTACAATTGAACTCCCCAGGGGAGCCTAAACGCAGCCCCACATGCAACTGGACCCTCCGGGTTCGCTCTTTACAGCAACCCTAAATATAACCCTAGCCAGCATGGCAGAAGACTGAAAACTCGGGCCACAGAAAACGTGTTACAAGCCCCATTCGACCATCCAAAAGTGCCCCCAAAGGAAGGCTTTGGGTCCAACTGAACTCCCCAGGGGAGCCTTTATGCAGCCCCACATGCAACTGGACCCTCCGTGTTCGCTCTTTACAGCAACCCTAAATATAACCCTAGCCAGCATGGCAGAAGACTGAAAACTCGGGCCACAGAAAACGTGCTACAAGCCCCATTCGACCATCCAAAAGTGCCCCTAAAGGAAGGCTTTGGGTACAACTGAACTCCCCAGGGGAGCCTTTATGCAGCCCCACATGCAACTGGACCCTCCGTATTCGCTCTTTCACAGCAACCCTAAATATAACCCTGGCCCGCCTGGCAGTCGACTGAAAAATCGGGCCCAAGAAAAAGCGTTTCAAGCCCCATTCACCCATCCAGAAGTGCCCCCAGAGGAAGGCTTTGGGTCCAACTGAACTCCCCAGGGGAGCCTTTATGCAGCCCCACATGCAACTGGACCCTCCGTATTTGCTCTTTCACAGCAACCCTAAATATAACCCTGGCCCGCCTGGCAGTCGACTGAAAAATCGGGCCCCAGAAAAACTGTTAAAAGCCTAATTCGCCCATCCAAAAGTGCCCCCAGAGGAAGGCTTTGGGTACAAGTGAACTCCCCAGGGGAGCCTTTACGCAGCCCCACATGCAACTGGACCCTCTGTGTTCGCTCTTTACAGCAACCCTAAATATAACCCTAGGCAGCATGGCAGAAGTATGAAAACTCGGGCCCCAGAAAAACTGTTAAAAGCCTAATTCGTCCATCCAAAAGTGCCCCCAAAGGAAGGCTTTGGGTACAAGTGAACTCCCCAGGGGAGCCTAAACGCAGCCCCACATGCAACTGGACCCTCCGGGTTCACTCTTTCACCGCAAGCCTAAATATAGCCCTAGCACGCCTGGCAGTCGACTGAAAGCTCGGGCCACAGAAAATGTGTTACGAGCCCCATTCGCCCATTCAAAAGTGCCCCCAAAGGAAGGCTTTGGGTACATCTGAACTCCCCAGGGGAGCCTTTACGCAGCCCCACATGCAACTGGACCCTCCGTGTTCGCTCTTTACAGCAACCCTAAATATAACCCTGGCCCGCCTGGCAGTCGACTGAAAAATCGGGCCCCAGAAAAACTGTTAAAAGCCTAATTCGCCCATCCAAAAGTGCCCCCAGAGGAAGGCTTTGGGTACAACTGAACTCCCCAGGGGAGCCTTTACGCAGCCCCACATGCAACTGGACCCTCCGTATTCACTGTTAACGAGCAACCCTAAATATAACCCTAGCCAGCATGGCAGAAGACTGAAAACTCGGGCTCCAGAAAATGCGTTTCAAGCCCCATTCACCCATCCAGAAGTGCCCCCAAAGGAAGGCTTTTTGTCCAACTGAACTCCCCAGGGGAGCCTTTATGCAGCCCCACATGCAACTGGACCCTCCGTGTTCGCTCTTTACAGCAACCCTAAATATAACACTAGCCAGCATGGCAGAAGTATGAAAACTCGGGCCCCAGAAAAACTGTTAAAAGCCTAATTCGTCCATCCAAAAGTGCCCCCAAAGGAAGGCTTTGGGTACAACTGAACTCCCCAGGGGAGCCTTTATGCAGCCCCACATGCAACTGGACCCTCCGGGTTCTCTCTTTACAGCAACCCTAAATATAACCCTAGCCAGCATGGCAGTCGACTGAAAACTCGGGCCACAGAAAAAGCGTTTCAAGCCCCTTTCGCCCATCCAGAAGTGCCCCCAAAGGAAGGCTTTGGGTACAAGTGAACTCCCCAGGGGAGCCTTAACGCAGCCCCACATGCAACTGGACCCTCCGTATTCGCTCTTTCACAGCAACCCTAAATATATCCCTGGCCCGCATGGCAGACGACTGTAAACTCGGGCCCCAGAAAATGCGTTAAAAGCCTAATTCGCCCATCCAAAAGTGCCCCCAGAGGAAGGATTTGGGTACAACTAAACTCCCCAGGGGAGCCTTTATGCAGCCCCACATGCAACTGGACCCTCCGTGTTCGCTCTTTCACAGCAACCCTAAATATACCCCTAGCCACCATGGCAGAAGACTGAAAACTCGGGCTCCAGAAAATGCGTTTCAAGCCCCATTCACCCATCCAGAAGTGCCCCCAAAGGAAGGCTTTGGGTACAACTGAACTCCCCAGGGGAGCCTTTATGCAGCCCCACATGCAACTGGACCCTCCGTGTTCGCTCTTTCACAGCAACCCTAAATATAACCCTAGCCAGCATGGCAGAAGACTGAAAACTCGGGCCACAGAAAACGTGCTACAAGCCCCATTCACCCATCCAGAAGTGCCCCCAGAGGAAGGCTTTGGGTCCAACTGAACTCCTCAGGGGAGCCTTTATGCAGCCCCACATGCAACTGGACCCTCCGGGTTCACTCTTTCACAGCAACCCTAAATATAACCCTAGCCAGCATGGCAGAAGTATGAAAACTCGGGCCACAGAAAAACTGTTAAAAGCCCAATTCGTCCATCCAAAAGTGCCCCCAAAGGAAGGCTTTGTGTACAATTGAACTCCCCAGGGGAGCCTAAACGCAGCCCCACATGCAACTGGACCCTCCGGGTTCGCTCTTTACAGCAACCCTAAATATAACCCTAGCCAGCATGGCAGAAGACTGAAAACTCGGGCCACAGAAAACGTGTTACAAGCCCCATTCGACCATCCAAAAGTGCCCCCAAAGGAAGGCTTTGGGTCCAACTGAACTCCCCAGGGGAGCCTTTATGCAGCCCCACATGCAACTGGACCCTCCGTGTTCGCTCTTTACAGCAACCCTAAATATAACCCTAGCCAGCATGGCAGAAGACTGAAAACTCGGGCCACAGAAAACGTGCTACAAGCCCCATTCGACCATCCAAAAGTGCCCCTAAAGGAAGGCTTTGGGTACAACTGAACTCCCCAGGGGAGCCTTTATGCAGCCCCACATGCAACTGGACCCTCCGTATTCGCTCTTTCACAGCAACCCTAAATATAACCCTGGCCCGCCTGGCAGTCGACTGAAAAATCGGGCCCAAGAAAAAGCGTTTCAAGCCCCATTCACCCATCCAGAAGTGCCCCCAGAGGAAGGCTTTGGGTCCAACTGAACTCCCCAGGGGAGCCTTTATGCAGCCCCACATGCAACTGGACCCTCCGTATTTGCTCTTTCACAGCAACCCTAAATATAACCCTGGCCCGCCTGGCAGTCGACTGAAAAATCGGGCCCCAGAAAAACTGTTAAAAGCCTAATTCGCCCATCCAAAAGTGCCCCCAGAGGAAGGCTTTGGGTACAAGTGAACTCCCCAGGGGAGCCTTTACGCAGCCCCACATGCAACTGGACCCTCTGTGTTCGCTCTTTACAGCAACCCTAAATATAACCCTAGGCAGCATGGCAGAAGTATGAAAACTCGGGCCCCAGAAAAACTGTTAAAAGCCTAATTCGTCCATCCAAAAGTGCCCCCAAAGGAAGGCTTTGGGTACAACTGAACTCCCCAGGGGAGCCTAAACGCAGCCCCACATGCAACTGGACCCTCCGGGTTCACTCTTTCACCGCAAGCCTAAATATAGCCCTAGCACGCCTGGCAGTCGACTGAAAGCTCGGGCCACAGAAAATGTGTTACGAGCCCCATTCGCCCATTCAAAAGTGCCCCCAAAGGAAGGCTTTGGGTACATCTGAACTCCCCAGGGGAGCCTTTACGCAGCCCCACATGCAACTGGACCCTCCGTGTTCGCTCTTTACAGCAACCCTAAATATAACCCTGGCCCGCCTGGCAGTCGACTGAAAAATCGGGCCCAAGAAAAACTGTTAAAAGCCTAATTCGCCCATCCAAAAGTGCCCCCAGAGGAAGGCTTTGGGTACAACTGAACTCCCCAGGGGAGCCTTTACGCAGCCCCACATGCAACTGGACCCTCCGTATTCACTGTTTACGAGCAACCCTAAATATAACCCTAGCCAGCATGGCAGAAGACTGAAAACTCGGGCTCCAGAAAATGCGTTTCAAGCCCCATTCACCCATCCAGAAGTGCCCCCAAAGGAAGGCTTTTTGTCCAACTGAACTCCCCAGGGGAGCCTTTATGCAGCCCCACATGCAACTGGACCCTCCGTGTTCGCTCTTTACAGCAACCCTAAATATAACACTAGCCAGCATGGCAGAAGTATGAAAACTCGGGCCCCAGAAAAACAGTTAAAAGCCTAATTCGTCCATCCAAAAGTGCCCCCAAAGGAAGGCTTTGGGTACAACTGAACTCCCCAGGGGAGCCTTTATGCAGCCCCACATGCAACTGGACCCTCCGGGTTCTCTCTTTACAGCAACCCTAAATATAACCCTAGCCAGCATGGCAGAAGACTGAAAACTCGGGCTCCAGAAAAAGCGTTTCAAGCCCCTTTCGCCCATCCAGAAGTGCCCCCAAAGGAAGGCTTTGGGTACAAGTGAACTCCCCAGGGGAGCCTTTATGCAGCCCCACATGCAACTGGACCCTCCGGGTTTACTCTTTCACCGCAAGCCTAAATATAGCCCTCGGCGCAATGGGAGAAGACTGAAAAAGCGGGCCTCAGAAAACGCATTGCGATTCCCCTTGGACCATGCAAAAGTGCCCCAAAGGAAGGCTTTGGGTACAACTGGACTCCCCAGGGGAGCCTTAACGCAGCCCCACATGCAACTGGACCCTCCGTATTCGCTCTTTCACAGCAACCCTAAATATAACCCTAGCCAGCATGGCAGTCGACTGAAAACTCGGACCCCAAAAAATGCATTAAAAGCCTAATTCGCCCATCCAAAAGTGCCCCCAGAGGAAGGCTTTGGGTACAACTGAACTCCCCAGGGGAGCCTTTATGCAGGCCAATACGCAACTGGACCCCCCGTGTTCGCAGTTTACAAGCAACCCTAAATATAACCCTAGCCAGCATGGCAGAAAACTGAAAACTCAGGCCACAGAAAAAGCGTTTCAAGCCCCATTCACCCATCCAGAAGTGCCCCCAAAGGAAGGCTTTTTGTCCAACTGAACTCCCCAGGGGAGCCTTTATGCAGCCCCACATGCAACTGGACCCTCCGTGTTCGCTCTTTCACAGCAGCCCTAAATATAACCCTAGCCAGCATGGCAGAAGACTGAAAACTCGGGCCACAGAAAACGTGCTACAAGCCCCATTCGACCATCCAAAAGTGCCCCCAAAGGAAGGCTTTGGGTACAACTGAACTCCCCAGGGGAGCCTTTACGCAGCCCCACATGCAACTGGACCCTCCGTATTCACTGTTTACGAGCAACCCTAAATATAACCCTAGCCAGCATGGCAGAAGACTGAAAACTCGGGCTCCAGAAAATGCGTTTCAAGCCCCATTCACCCATCCAGAAGTGCCCCCAAAGGAAGGCTTTGGGTACAAGTGAACTCCCCAGGGGAGCCTTTATGCAGCCCCACATGCAACTGGACCCTCCGTGTTCGCTCTTTACAGCAACCCTAAATATAACCCTAGCCAGCATGGCAGAAGTATGAAAACTCGGGCCACAGAAAAACTGTTAAAAGCCCAATTCGTCCATCCAAAAGTGCCCCCAAAGGAAGGCTTTGTGTACAATTGAACTCCCCAGGGGAGCCTAAACGCAGCCCCACATGCAACTGGACCCTCCGGGTTCGCTCTTTACAGCAACCCTAAATATAACCCTAGCCAGCATGGCAGAAGACTGAAAACTCGGGCCACAGAAAACGTGTTACAAGCCCCATTCGACCATCCAAAAGTGCCCCCAAAGGAAGGCTTTGGGTCCAACTGAACTCCCCAGGGGAGCCTTTATGCAGCCCCACATGCAACTGGACCCTCCGTGTTCGCTCTTTACAGCAACCCTAAATATAACCCTAGCCAGCATGGCAGAAGACTGAAAACTCGGGCCACAGAAAACGTGCTACAAGCCCCATTCGACCATCCAAAAGTGCCCCTAAAGGAAGGCTTTGGGTACAACTGAACTCCCCAGGGGAGCCTTTATGCAGCCCCACATGCAACTGGACCCTCCGTATTCGCTCTTTCACAGCAACCCTAAATATAACCCTGGCCCGCCTGGCAGTCGACTAAAAAATCGGGCCCCAGAAAAAGCGTTTCAAGCCCCATTCACCCATCCAGAAGTGCCCCCAGAGGAAGGCTTTGGGTCCAACTGAACTCCCCAGGGGAGCCTTTATGCAGCCCCACATGCAACTGGACGCTCCGGGTTCACTCTTTCACAGCAACCCTAAATATAGCCCTGGCCCGCCTGGCAGAAGACTGAAAACTCGGGCCACAGAAAATGCGTTTCAAGCCCCATTCGACCATCCAAAAGTGCCCCCAAAGTAAGGCTTTGGGTACAACTGAACTCCCAAGGGGAGCCTAAACGCAGTCCCACATGCAACTGGACCCTCCGGGTTTACTCTTTCACCGCAAGCCTAAATATAGCCCTCGGCGCAATGGGAGAAGACTGAAAAAGCGGGCCTCAGAAAACGCATTGCGATTCCCCTTGGACCATGCAAAAGTGCCCCAAAGGAAGGCTTTGGGTACAACTGGACTCCCCAGGGGAGCCTTAACGCAGCCCCACATGCAACTGGACCCTCCGTATTCGCTCTTTCACAGCAACCCTAAATATAGCCCTGGCCTGCCTGGCAGTCGACTGAAAACTCGGGCCCCAAAAAATACATTAAAAGCCTAATTCGCCCATCGAAAAGTGCCCCCAGAGGAAAGCTTTGGGTATAAGTGAACTCCCCAGGGGAGCCTTTACACAGCCCCACATGCAACTGGACCCTCTGTGTTCGCTCTTTACAGCAAACCTAAATATAACCCTAGGCAGCATGGCAGAAGTATGAAAACTCGGGCCCCAGAAAAACTGTTAAAAGCCTAATTCGTCCATCCAAAAGTGCCCCCAAAGGAAGGCTTTGGGTACAACTGAACTCCCCAGGGGAGCCTAAACGCAGCCCCACATGCAACTGGACCCTCCGGGTTCACTCTTTCACCGCAAGCCTACATATAGCCCTAGCACGCCTGGCAGTCGACTGAAAGCTCGGGCCACAGAAAATGTGTTACGAGCCCCATTCGCCCATTCAAAAGTGCCCCCAAAGGAAGGCTTTGGGTACATCTGAACTCCCCAGGGGAGCCTTTACGCAGCCCCACATGCAACTGGACCCTCCGTGTTCGCTCTTTACAGCAACCCTAAATATAACCCTGGCCCGCCTGGCAGTCGACTGAAAAATCGGGCCCCAGAAAAACTGTTAAAAGCCTAATTCGCCCATCCAAAAGTGCCCCCAGAGGAAGGCTTTGGGTACAACTGAACTCCCCAGGGGAGCCTTTACGCAGCCCCACATGCAACTGGACCCTCCGTATTCACTGTTTACGAGCAACCCTAAATATAATCCTAGCCAGCATGGCAGAAGACTGAAAACTCGGGCTCCAGAAAATGCGTTTCAAGCCCCATTCACCCATCCAGAAGTGCCCCCAAAGGAAGGCTTTTTGTCCAACTGAACTCCCCAGGGGAGCCTTTATGCAGCCCCACATGCAACTGGACCCTCCGTGTTCGCTCTTTACAGCAACCCTAGATATAACACTAGCCAGCATGGCAGAAGTATGAAAACTCGGGCCCCAGAAAAACTGTTAAAAGCCTAATTCGTCCATCCAAAAGTGCCCCCAAAGGAAGGCTTTGGGTACAACTGAACTCCACAGGGGAGCCTTTATGCAGCCCCACATGCAACTGGACCCTCCGGGTTCGCTCTTTACAGCAACCCTAAATATAACCCTAGCCACCATGGCAGAAGACTGAAAACTCGGGCTCCAGAAAAAGCGTTTCAAGCCCCTTTCGCCCATCCAGAAGTGCCCCCAAAGGAAGGCTTTGGGTACAAGTGAACTCCCCAGGGGAGCCTTTATGCAGCCCCACATGCAACTGGACCCTCCGGGTTTACTCTTTCACCGCAAGCCTAAATATAGCCCTCGGCGCAATGGGAGAAGACTGAAAAAGCGGGCCTCAGAAAACGCATTGCGATTCCCCTTGGACCATGCAAAAGTGCCCCAAAGGAAGGCTTTGGGTACAACTGGACTCCCCAGGGGAGCCTTAACGCAGCCCCACATGCAACTGGACCCTCCGTATTCGCTCTTTCACAGCAACCCTAAATATAGCCCTGGCCTGCCTGGCAGACGACTGAAAACTCGGGCCCCAAAAAATGCATTAAAAGCCTAATTCGCCCATCCAAAAGTGCCCCCAGAGGAAGGCTTTGGGTACAACTGAACTCCCCAGGGGAGCCTTTATGCAGGCCAATACGCAACTGGACCCCCCGTGTTCGCAGTTTACAAGCAACCCTAAATATAACCCTAGCCAGCATGGCAGAAAACTGAAAACTCAGGCCACAGAAAAAGCGTTTCAAGCCCCATTCACCCATCCAGAAGTGCCCCCAAAGGAAGGCTTTTTGTCCAACTGAACTCCCCAGGGGAGCCTTTATGCAGCCCCACATGCAACTGGACCCTCCGTGTTCGCTCTTTCACAGCAGCCCTAAATATAACCCTAGCCAGCATGGCAGAAGACTGAAAACTCGGGCCACAGAAAACGTGCTACAAGCCCCATTCGACCATCCAAAAGTGCCCCCAAAGGAAGGCTTTGGGTACAACTGAACTCCCCAGGGGAGCCTTTACGCAGCCCCACATGCAACTGGACCCTCCGTATTCACTGTTTACGAGCAACCCTAAATATAACCCTAGCCAGCATGGCAGAAGACTGAAAACTCGGGCTCCAGAAAATGCGTTTCAAGCCCCATTCACCCATCCAGAAGTGCCCCCAAAGGAAGGCTTTGGGTACAAGTGAACTCCCCAGGGGAGCCTTTATGCAGCCCCACATGCAACTGGACCCTCCGTGTTCGCTCTTTACAGCAACCCTAAATATAACCCTAGCCAGCATGGCAGAAGTATGAAAACTCAGGCCACAGAAAAACTGTTAAAAGCCCAATTCGTCCATCCAAAAGTGCCCCCAAAGGAAGGCTTTGTGTACAATTGAACTCCCCAGGGGAGCCTAAACGCAGCCCCACATGCAACTGGACCCTCCGGGTTCGCTCTTTACAGCAACCCTAAATATAACCCTAGCCAGCATGGCAGAAGACTGAAAACTCGGGCCACAGAAAACGTGTTACAAGCCCCATTCGACCATCCAAAAGTGCCCCCAAAGGAAGGCTTTGGGTCCAACTGAACTCCCCAGGGGAGCCTTTATGCAGCCCCACATGCAACTGGACCCTCCGTGTTCGCTCTTTACAGCAACCCTAAATATAACCCTAGCCAGCATGGCAGAAGACTGAAAACTCGGGCCACAGAAAACGTGCTACAAGCCCCATTCGACCATCCAAAAGTGCCCCTAAAGGAAGGCTTTGGGTACAACTGAACTCCCCAGGGGAGCCTTTATGCAGCCCCACATGCAACTGGACCCTCCGTATTCGCTCTTTCACAGCAACCCTAAATATAACCCTGGCCCGCCTGGCAGTCGACTGAAAAATCGGGCCCCAGAAAAAGCGTTTCAAGCCCCATTCACCCATCCATAAGTGCCCCCAGAGGAAGGCTTTGGGTCCAACTGAACTCCCCAGGGGAGCCTTTATGCAGCCCCACATGCAACTGGACCCTCCGGGTTCACTCTTTCACAGCAACCCTAAATATAGCCCTGGCCCGCCTGGCAGAAGACTGAAAACTCGGGCCACAGAAAATGCGTTTCAAGCCCCATTCGACCATCCAAAAGTGCCCCCAAAGGAAGGCTTTGGGTACAACTGAACTCCCCAGGGGAGCCTAAACGCAGTCCCACATGCAACTGGACCCTCCGTGTTCGCTCTTTACAGCAACCCTAAATATAACCCTAGCCAGCATGGCAGAAGACTGAAAATTCGGGCCACAGAAAACGTGCTACAAGAACCATTCGACCATCAAGAAGTGCCCCCAAAGGAAGGCTTTGGGTACAAGTGAACTCCCCAGGGTGCCTTTATGCAGCCCCACATGCAACTGGACCCTCCGTGTTCGCTCTTTACAGCAACCCTAAATATAACCCTAGCCACCATGGCAGAAGACTGAAAACTCGGGCTCCAGAAAAAGCGTTTCAAGCCCCTTTCGCCCATCCAGAAGTGCCCCCAAAGGAAGGCTTTGGGTACAAGTGAACTCCCCAGGGGAGCCTTTATGCAGCCCCACATGCAACTGGACCCTCCGGGTTTACTCTTTCACCGCAAGCCTAAATATAGCCCTCGGCGCAATGGGAGAAGACTGAAAAAGCGGGCCTCAGAAAACGCATTGCGATTCCCCTTGGACCATGCAAAAGTGCCCCAAAGGAAGGCTTTGGGTACAACTGGACTCCCCAGGGGAGCCTTAACGCAGCCCCACATGCAACTGGACCCTCCGTATTCACTCTTTCACAGCAACCCTAAATATAGCCCTGGCCTGCCTGGCAGTCGACTGAAAACTCGGGCCCCAAAAAATGCATTAAAAGCCTAATTCGCCCATCGAAAAGTGCCCCCAGAGGAAGGCTTTGGGTACAAATGAAATCCCCAGGGGAGCCTTTATGCAGGCCAATTACGCAACTGGACCCTCCGTGTTCGCAGTTTACAAGCAACCCTAAATATAACCCTAGCCAGCATGGCAGAAAACTGAAAACTCAGGCCACAGAAAAAGCGTTTCAAGCCCCATTCACCCATCCAGAAGTGCCCCCAAAGGAAGGCTTTTTGTCCAACTGAACTCCCCAGGGGAGCCTTTATGCAGCCCCACATGCAACTGGACCCTCCGTGTTCGCTCTTTACAGCAACCCTAAATATAACCCTAGCCAGCACGGCAGAAGACTGAAAACTCGGGACACAGAAAACGTGCTACAAGCCCCATTCAACCATCCAAAAGTGCCCCCAAAGGAAGGCTTGTGTACAATTGAACTCCCCAGGGGAGCCTAAACGCAGCCCCACATGCAACTGGACCCTCCGGGTTCGCTCTTTACAGCAACCCTAAATATAACCCTAGCCAGCATGGCAGAAGACTGAAAACTCGGGCCACAGAAAACGTGTTACAAGCCCCATTCGACCATCCAAAAGTGCCCCCAAAGGAAGGCTTTGGGTCCAACTGAACTCCCCAGGGGAGCCTTTACGCAGCCCCACATGCAACTGGACCCTCCGGGTTCGCTCTTTACAGCAACCCTAAATATAACCCTAGCCAGCATGGCAGAAGACTGAAAACTCGGGCCACAGAAAACGTGCTACAAGCCCCATTCGACCATCCAAAAGTGCCCCTAAAGGAAGGCTTTGGGTACAACTGAACTCCCCAGGGGAGCCTTTATGCAGCCCCACATGCAACTGGACCCTCCGTATTCGCTCTTTCACAGCAACCCTAAATATAACCCTGGCCCGCCTGGCAGTCGACTGAAAAATCGGGCCCCAGAAAAAGCGTTTCAAGCCCCATTCACCCATCCAGAAGTGCCCCCAGAGGAAGGCTTTGGGTCCAACTGAACTCCCCAGGGGAGCCTTTATGCAGCCCCACATGCAACTGGACCCTCCGGGTTCACTCTTTCACAGCAACCCTAAATATAGCCCTGGCCCGCCTGGCAGAAGACTGAAAACTCGGGCCACAGAAAATGCGTTTCAAGCCCCATTCGACCATCCAAAAGTGCCCCCAAAGGAAGGCTTTGGGTACAACTGAACTCCCCAGGGGAGCCTAAACGCAGTCCCACATGCAACTGGACCCTCCGGGTTCGCTCTTTACAGCAACCCTAAATATAACCCTAGCCAGCATGGCAGAAGACTGAAAATTCGGGCCACAGAAAACGTGCTACAAGAACCATTCGACCATCAAGAAGTGCCCCCAAAGGAAGGCTTTGGGTACAAGTGAACTCCCCAGGGTGCCTTTATGCAGCCCCACATGCAACTGGACCCTCCGTGTTCGCTCTTTACAGCAACCCTAAATATAACCCTAGCCACCATGGCAGAAGACTGAAAACTCGGGCTCCAGAAAAAGCGTTTCAAGCCCCTTTCGCCCATCCAGAAGTGCCCCCAAAGGAAGGCTTTGGGTACAAGTGAACTCCCCAGGGGAGCCTTTATGCAGCCCCACATGCAACTGGACCCTCCGGGTTTACTCTTTCACCGCAAGCCTAAATATAGCCCTCGGCGCAATGGGAGAAGACTGAAAAAGCGGGCCTCAGAAAACGCATTGCGATTCCCCTTGGACCATGCAAAAGTGCCCCAAAGGAAGGCTTTGGGTACAACTGGACTCCCCAGGGGAGCCTTAACGCAGCCCCACATGCAACTGGACCCTCCGTATTCGCTCTTTCACAGCAACCCTAAATATAGCCCTGGCCTGCCTGGCAGTCGACTGAAAACTCGGGCCCCAAAAAATGCATTAAAAGCCTAATTCGCCCATCCAAAAGTGCCCCCAGAGGAAGGCTTTGGGTACAACTGAACTCCCCAGGGGAGCCTTTATGCATGCCAATTACGCAACTGGACCCTCCGTGTTCGCAGTTTACAAGCAACCCTAAATATAACCCTAGCCAGCATGGCAGAAAACTGAAAACTCAGGCCACAGAAAAAGCGTTTCAAGCCCCATTCACCCATCCAGAAGTGCCCCCAAAGGAAGGCTTTTTGTCCAACTGAACTCCCCAGGGGAGCCTTTATGCAGCCCCACATGCAACTGGACCCTCCGTGTTCGCTCTTTACAGCAACCCTAAATATAACCCTAGCCAGCACGGCAGAAGACTGAAAACTCGGGACACAGAAAACGTGCTACAAGCCCCATTCAACCATCCAAAAGTGCTCCCAAAGGAAGGCTTGTGTACAATTGAACTCCCCAGGGGAGCCTAAACGCAGCCCCACATGCAACTGGACCCTCCGGGTTCGCTCTTTACAGCAACCCTAAATATAACCCTAGCCAGCATGGCAGAAGACTGAAAACTCGGGCCACAGAAAACGTGTTACAAGCCCCATTCGACCATCCAAAAGTGCCCCCAAAGGAAGGCTTTGGGTCCAACTGAACTCCCCAGGGGAGCCTTTACGCAGCCCCACATGCAACTGGACCCTCCGGGTTCGCTCTTTACAGCAACCCTAAATATAACCCTAGCCAGCATGGCAGAAGACTGAAAACTCGGGCCACAGAAAACGTGCTACAAGCCCCATTCGACCATCCAAAAGTGCCCCTAAAGGAAGGCTTTGGGTACAACTGAACTCCCCAGGGGAGCCTTTATGCAGCCCCACATGCAACTGGACCCTCCGTATTCGCTCTTTCACAGCAACCCTAAATATAACCCTGGCCCGCCTGACAGTCGACTGAAATATCGGGCCCCAGAAAAATTGTTTCAAGCCCCATTCACCCATCCATAAGTGCCCCCAGAGGAAAGCTTTGGGTACAAGTGAACTCCCCAGGGTAGCCTTTACACAGCCCCACATGCAACTGGACCCTCTGTGTTCGCTCTTTACAGCAACCCTAAATATAACCCTAGGCAGCATGGCAGAAGTATGAAAACTCGGGCCCAAGAAAAACTGTTAAAAGCCTAATTCGCCCATCCAAAAGTGCCCCCAGAGGAAGGCTTTGGGTACAACTGAACTCCCCAGGGGAGCCTAAACGCAGCCCCACATGCAACTGGACCCTCCGGGTTCACTCTTTCACCGCAAGCCTAAATATAGCCCTAGCACGCCTGGCAATCGACTGAAAGCTCGGGCCACAGAAAATGTGTTACGAGCCCCATTCGCCCATTCAAAAGTGCCCCCAAAGGAAGGCTTTGGGTACATCTGAACTCCCCAGGGGAGCCTTTACGCAGCCCCACATGCAACTGGACCCTCCGTGTTCGCTCTTTACAGCAACCCTAAATATAACCCTGGCCCGCCTGGCAGTCGACTGAAAAATCGGGCCACAGAAAAACTGTTAAAAGCCTAATTCGCCCATCCAAAAGTGCCCCCAGAGGAAGGCTTTGGGTACAACTGAACTCCCCAGGGGAGCCTTTACGCAGCCCCACATGCAACTGGACCCTCCGTATTCACTGTTTACGAGCAACCCTAAATATAACCCTAGCCAGCATGGCAGAAGACTGAAAACTCGGGCTCCAGAAAATGCGTTTCAAGCCCCATTCACCCATCCAGAAGTGCCCCCAAAGGAAGGCTTTTTGTCCAACTGAACTCCCCAGGGGAGCCTTTATGCAGCCCCACATGCAACTGGACCCTCCGTGTTCGCTCTTTACAGCAACCCTAGATATAACACTAGCCAGCATGGCAGAAGTATGAAAACTCGGGCCCCAGAAAAACTGTTAAAAGCCTAATTCGTCCATCCAAAAGTGCCCCCAAAGGAAGGCTTTGGGTACAACTGAACTCCCCAGGGGAGCCTTTATGCAGCCCCACATGCAACTGGACCCTCCGGGTTCGCTCTTTACAGCAACCCTAAATATAACCCTAGCCAGCATGGCAGAAGACTGAAAACTCGGGCTCCAGAAAAAGCGTTTCAAGCCCCTTTCGCCCATCCAGAAGTGCCCCCAAAGGAAGGCTTTGGGTACAAGTGAACTCCCCAGGGGAGCCTTTATGCAGCCCCACATGCAACTGGACCCTCCGGGTTTACTCTTTCACAGCAAGCCTAAATATAGCCCTCGGCGCAATGGGAGAAGACTGAAAAAGCGGGCCTCAGAAAACGCATTGCGATTCCCCTTGGACCATGCAAAAGTGCCCCAAAGGAAGGCTTTGGGTACAACTGGACTCCCCAGGGGAGCCTTAACGCAGCCCCACATGCAACTGGACCCTCCGTATTCGCTCTTTCACAGCAACCCTAAATATAGCCCTGGCCTGCCTGGCAGACGACTGAAAACTCGGGCCCCAAAAAATGCATTAAAAGCCTAATTCGCCCATCCAAAAGTGCCCCCAGAGGAAGGCTTTGGGTACAACTGAACTCCCCAGGGGAGCCTTTATGCAGGCCAATACGCAACTGGACCCCCCGTGTTCGCAGTTTACAAGCAACCCTAAATATAACCCTAGCCAGCATGGCAGAAAACTAAAAACTCAGGCCACAGAAAAAGCGTTTCAAGCCCCATTCACCCATCCAGAAGTGCCCCCAAAGGAAGGCTTTTTGTCCAACTGAACTCCCCAGGGGAGCCTTTATGCAGCCCCACATGCAACTGGACCCTCCGTGTTCGCTCTTTCACAGCAGCCCTAAATATAACCCTAGCCAGCATGGCAGAAGACTGAAAACTCGGGCCACAGAAAACGTGCTACAAGCCCCATTCGACCATCCAAAAGTGCCCCCAAAGGAAGGCTTTGGGTACAACTGAACTCCCCAGGGGAGCCTTTACGCAGCCCCACATGCAACTGGACCCTCCGTATTCACTGTTTACGAGCAACCCTAAATATAACCCTAGCCAGCATGGCAGAAGACTGAAAACTCGGGCTCCAGAAAATGCGTTTCAAGCCCCATTCACCCATCCAGAAGTGCCCCCAAAGGAAGGCTTTGGGTACAACTGAACTCCCCAGGGGAGCCTTTATGCAGCCCCACATGCAACTGGACCCTCCGTGTTCGCTCTTTACAGCAACCCTAAATATAACCCTAGCCAGCATGGCAGAAGTATGAAAACTCGGGCCACAGAAAAACTGTTAAAAGCCCAATTCGTCCATCCAAAAGTGCCCCCAAAGGAAGGCTTTGTGTACAATTGAACTCCCCAGGGGAGCCTAAACGCAGCCCCACATGCAACTGGACCCTCCGGGTTCGCTCTTTACAGCAACCCTAAATATAACCCTAGCCAGCATGGCAGAAGACTGAAAACTCGGGCCACAGAAAACGTGTTACAAGCCCCATTCGACCATCCAAAAGTGCCCCCAAAGGAAGGCTTTGGGTCCAACTGAACTCCCCAGGGGAGCCTTTATGCAGCCCCACATGCAACTGGACCCTCCGTGTTCGCTCTTTACAGCAACCCTAAATATAACCCTAGCCAGCATGGCAGAAGACTGAAAACTCGGGCCACAGAAAACGTGCTACAAGCCCCATTCGACCATCCAAAAGTGCCCCTAAAGGAAGGCTTTGGGTACAACTGAACTCCCCAGGGGAGCCTTTATGCAGCCCCACATGCAACTGGACCCTCCGTATTCGCTCTTTCACAGCAACCCTAAATATAACCCTGGCCCGCCTGGCAGTCGACTGAAAAATCGGGCCCCAGAAAAAGCGTTTCAAGCCCCATTCACCCATCCAGAAGTGCCCCCAGAGGAAGGCTTTGGGTACAACTGAACTCCCCAGGGGAGCCTTTACGCAGCCCCACATGCAACTGGACCCTCCGGGTTCACTCTTTCACAGCAACCCTAAATATAGCCCTGGCCCGCCTGGCAGAAGACTGAAAACTCGGGCCACAGAAAATGCGTTTCAAGCCCCATTCGACCATCCAAAAGTGCCCCCAAAGTAAGGCTTTGGGTACAACTGAACTCCCCAGGGGAGCCTAAACGCAGTCCCACATGCAACTGGACCCTCCGTGTTCGCTCTTTACAGCAACCCTAAATATAACCCTAGCCAGCATGGCAGAAGACTGAAAATTCGGGCCACAGAAAACGTGCTACAAGAACCATTCGACCATCAAGAAGTGCCCCCAAAGGAAGGCTTTGGGTACAAGTGAACTCCCCAGGGTGCCTTTATGCAGCCCCACATGCAACTGGACCCTCCGTGTTCGCTCTTTACAGCAACCCTAAATATAACCCTAGCCACCATGGCAGAAGACTGAAAACTCGGGCTCCAGAAAAAGCGTTTCAAGCCCCTTTCGCCCATCCAGAAGTGCCCCCAAAGGAAGGCTTTGGGTACAAGTGAACTCCCCAGGGGAGCCTTTATGCAGCCCCACATGCAACTGGACCCTCCGGGTTTACTCTTTCACCGCAAGCCTAAATATAGCCCTCGGCGCAATGGGAGAAGACTGAAAAAGCGGGCCTCAGAAAACGCATTGCGATTCCCCTTGGACCATGCAAAAGTGCCCCAAAGGAAGGCTTTGGGTACAACTGGACTCCCCAGGGGAGCCTTAACGCAGCCCCACATGCAACTGGACCCTCCGTATTCGCTCTTTCACAGCAACCCTAAATATAGCCCTGGCCTGCCTGGCAGTCGACTGAAAACTCGGGCCCCAAAAAATGCATTAAAAGCCTAATTCGCCCATCCAAAAGTGCCCCCAGAGGAAGGCTTTGGGTACAAGTGAACTCCCCAGGGGAGCCTTTATGCAGGCCAATTACGCAACTGGACCCTCCGTGTTCGCAGTTTACAAGCAACCCTAAATATAACCCTAGCCAGCATGGCAGAAAACTGAAAACTCAGGCCACAGAAAAAGCGTTTCAAGCCCCATTCACCCATCCAGAAGTGCCCCCAAAGGAAGGCTTTTTGTCCAACTGAACTCCCCAGGGGAGCCTTTATGCAGCCCCACATGCAACTGGACCCTCCGTGTTCGCTCTTTACAGCAACCCTAAATATAACCCTAGCCAGCACGGCAGAAGACTGAAAACTCGAAACACAGAAAACGTGCTACAAGCCCCATTCAACCATCCAAAAGTGCCCCCAAAGGAAGGCTTGTGTACAATTGAACTCCCCAGGGGAGCCTAAACGCAGCCCCACATGCAACTGGACCCTCCGGGTTCGCTCTTTACAGCAACCCTAAATATAACCCTAGCCAGCATGGCAGAAGACTGAAAACTCGGGCCACAGAAAACGTGTTACAAGCCCCATTCGACCATCCAAAAGTGCCCCCAAAGGAAGGCTTTGGGTCCAACTGAACTCCCCAGGGGAGCCTTTACGCAGCCCCACATGCAACTGGACCCTCCGGGTTCGCTCTTTACAGCAACCCTAAATATAACCCTAGCCAGCATGGCAGAAGACTGAAAACTCGGGCCACAGAAAACGTGCTACAAGCCCCATTCGACCATCCAAAAGTGCCCCTAAAGGAAGGCTTTGGGTACAACTGAACTCCCCAGGGGAGCCTTTATGCAGCCCCACATGCAACTGGACCCTCCGTATTCGCTCTTTCACAGCAACCCTAAATATAACCCTGGCCCGCCTGGCAGTCGACTGAAAAATCGGGCCCCAGAAAAAGCGTTTCAAGCCCCATTCACCCATCCAGAAGTGCCCCCAGAGGAAGGCTTTGGGTCCAACTGAACTCCCCAGGGGAGTCTTTATGCAGCCCCACATGCAACTGGACCCTCCGGGTTCACTCTTTCACAGCAACCCTAAATATAGCCCTGACCATTATGGCAGAAGACTGAAAACTGGGGCCACAGAAAATGCGTTTCAAGCCCCATTCGACCATCCAAAAGTGCCCCCAGAGGAAGGCTTTGGGTACAACTGAACTCCCCAGGGGAGCCTAAACGCAGCCCCACATGCAACTGGACCCTCCGTGTTCGCTCTTTACAGCAACCCTAAATATAACCCTAGCCAGCATGGCAGGAGACTGAAAATTCGGGCCACAGAAAACGTGCTACAAGCCCCATTCGACCATCCAGAAGTGCCCCCAAAGGAAGGCTTTGGGTACAACTGAACTCCCCAGGGTGCCTTTATGCAGCCCCACATGCAACTGGACCCTCCGTGTTCGCTCTTTACAGCAACCCTAAATATAACCATAGGCAGCATGGCAGTCGACTGAAAACTCGGGCCCCAGAAAAACTGTTAAAAGCCTAATTCGTCCATCCAAAAGTGCCCCCAGAGGAAGGCTTTGGGTACAAGTGAACTCCCCAGGGGAGCCTTTATGCAGCCCCACATGCAACTGGACCCTCCGTATTTGCTCTTTCACAGCAACCCTAAATATAGCCCTGGCCCGCCTGGCAGTCGACTGAAAAATCGGGCCCCAGAAAAACTGTTAAAAGCCTAATTCTCCCATCCAAAAGTGCCCCCAGAGGAACGCTTTGGGTACAAGTGAACTCCCCAGGGGAGCCTTTACGCAGCCCCACATGCAACTGGACCCTCTGTGTTCGCTCTTTACAGCAACCCTAAATATAACCCTAGGCAGCATGGCAGAAGTATGAAAACTCGGGCCCCAGAAAAACTGTTAAAAGCCTAATTCGTCCATCCAAAAGTGCCCCCAAAGGAAGGCTTTGGGTACAAGTGAACTCCCCAGGGGAGCCTAAACGCAGCCCCACATGCAACTGGACCCTCCGGGTTCACTCTTTCACCGCAAGCCTAAATATAGTCCTAGCACGCCTGGCAGTCGACTGAAAGCTCGGGCCACAGAAAACGTGTTACGAGCCCTATTCGCCTATCCAAAAGTGCCCCCAGAGGAAGGCTTTGGGTACAACTGAACTCCCCAGGGGAGCCTTTATGCAGCCCCACATGCAACTGGACCCTCCGTGTTCGCTCTTTACAGCAACCCTAAATATAACCCTGGCCCGCCTGGCAGTCGACTGAAAAATCGGGCCCCAGAAAAACTGTTAAAAGCCTAATTCGCCCATCCAAAAGTGCCCCCAGAGGAAGGCTTTGGGTACAAGTGAACTCCCCAGGGGAGCCTTTACGCAGCCCCACATGTAACTGGACCCTCCGTATTCACTGTTTACGAGCAACCCTAAATATAACCCTAGCCAGCATGGCAGAAGACTGAAAACTCGGGCTCCAGAAAATGCGTTTCAAGCCCCATTCACCCATCCAGAAGTGCCCCCAAAGGAAGGCTTTGGGTACAAGTGAACTCCCCAGGGGAGCCTTTATGCAGCCCCACATGCAACTGGACCCTCCGTGTTCGCTCTTTACAGCAACCCTAAATAAAACCCTAGCCAGCATGGCAGAAGTATGAAAACTCGGGCCCCAGAAAAACTGTTAAAAGCCTAATTCGTCCATCCAAAAGTGCCCCCAGAGGAAGGCTTTGGGTACAACTGAACTCCCCAGGGGAGCCTAAACGCAGCCCCACATGCAACTGGACCCTCCGGGTTCACTCTTTACAGCAACCCTAAATATAACCCTAGCCAGCATGGCAGAAGACTGAAAACTCGGGCCACAGAAAATGCGTTTCAAGTCCCATTCACCCATCCAGAAGTGCCCCAAAGGAAGGCTTTGGGTACAAGTGAACTCCCCAGGGGAGCCTTTATGCAGCCCCACATGCAACTGGACCCTCCGGGTTTACTCTTTCACCGCAAGCCTAAATATAGCCCTCGGCGCAATGGGAGAAGACTGAAAAAGCGGGCCTCAGAAAACGCATTGCGATTCCCCTTGGACCATGCAAAAGTGCCCCCAAAGGAAGGCTTTGGGTACAACTGGACTCCCCAGGGGAGCCTTAACGCAGCCCCACATGCAACTGGACCCTCCGTATTCGCTCTTTCACAGCAACCCTAAATATAGCCCTGGCCCGCCTGGCAGTCGACTGAAAACTCGGGCCCCAAAAAATGCATTAAAAGCCTAATTCGCCCATCCAAAAGTGCCCCCAGAGGAAGGCTTTGGGTACAAGTGAACTCCCCAGGGGAGCCTTTATGCAGGCCCATACGCAACTGGACCCCCCGTGTTCGCTGTTTACAAGCAACCCTAAATATAACCCTAGCCAGCATGGCAGAAAACTGAAAATTCAGGCCACAGAAAAAGCGTTTCAAGCCCCATTCACCCATCCAGAAGTGCCCCCAAAGGAAGGCTTTGGGTCCAACTGAACTCCCCAGGGGAGCCTTTATGCAGCCCCACATGCAACTGGACCCTCTGGGTTCACTCTTTCACAGCAACCCTAAATATAACCCTGGCCCGCCTGGCAGTCGACTGAAAACTCGGGCCCCAGAAAATGCGTTAAAAGCCTAATTCGCCCATCCAAAAGTGCCCCCAAAGGAAGGCTTTGGGTACAACTGAACTCCCCAGGGGAGCCTAAACGCAGCCCCACATGCAACTGGACCCTCCGTGTTCGCTCTTTCACAGCAACCCTAAATATAACCCTAGCCAGCATGGCAGAAGACTGAAAACTCGGGCCACAGAAAACGTGCTACAAGCCCCATTCGACCATCCAAAATTGCCCCCAAAGGAAGGCTTTGGGTACAACTGAACTCCCCAGGGTGCCTTTATGCAGCCCCACATGCAACTGGACCCTCCGTGTTCGCTCTTTACAGCAACCCTAAATATAACCCTGGCCCAACTGGCAGTCGACTGAAAAATCGGGCCCAAGAAAAACTGTTAAAAGCCTAATTCGCCCATCCAAAAGTGCCCCCAAAGGAAGGCTTTGGGTACAACTGAACTCCCCAGGGGAGCCTTTACGCAGCCCCACATGCAACTGGACCCTCCGTATTCACTGTTTACGAGCAACCCTAAATATAACCCTAGCCAGCATGGCAGAAGACTGAAAACTCGGGCTCCAGAAAATGCGTTTCAAGCCCCATTCACCCATCCAGAAGTGCCCCCAAAGGAAGGCTTTGGGTACAACTGAACTCCCCAGGGGAGCCTTTATGCAGCCCCACATGCAACTGGACCCTCCTTGTTCGCTGTTTACAAGCAACCCTAAATATAACCCTAGCCAGCATGGCAGAAAACTGAAAACTCAGGCCACAGAAAAAGCGTTTCAAGCCCCATTCACCCATCCAGAAGTGCCCCCAAAGGAAGGCTTTGGGTCCAACTGAACTCCCCAGGGGAGCCTTTATGCAGCCCCACATGCAACTGGACCCTCCGGGTTCACTCTTTCACAGCAACCCTAAATATAGCCCTGGCCCGCCTGGCAGTCGACTGAAAACTCGGGCCCCAGAAAATGCGTTAAAAGCCTAATTCGCCCATCCAAAAGTGCCCCCAGAGGAAGGCTTTGGGTACAACTGAACTCCCCAGGGGAGCCTAAACGCAGCCCCACATACAACTGGACCCTCCGTGTTCGCTCTTTACAGCAACCCTAAATATAACCCTAGCCAGCATGGCAGAAGACTGAAAACTCGGGCCACAGAAAACGTGCTACAAGCCCCATTCGACCATCCAAAAGTGCCCCCAGAGGAAGGATTTGGGTCCAACTGAACTCCCCAGGGGAGCCTTTATGCAGCCCCACATGCAACTGGACCCTCCGTATTCGCTCTTTCACAGCAACCCTAAATATAACCCTGGCCCGCCTGGCAGTTGACTGAAAAATCGGGCCCCAGAAAAACTGTTAAAAGCCTAATTCGCCCATCCAAAAGTGCCCCCAGAGGAAGGCTTTGGGTAAAAGTGAACTCCCCAGGGGAGCCTTTACGCAGCCCCACATGCAACTGGACCCTCCTTGTTCACTGTTTACGAGCAACCCTAAATATAACCCTAGCCAGCATGGCAGAAGACTGAAAACTCGGGCTCCAGAAAATGCGTTTCAAGCCCCATTCACACATCCAGAAGTGCCCCCAAAGGAAGGCTTTGGGTACAAGTGAACTCCCCAGGGGAGCCTTTAGGCAGCCCCACATGCAACTGGACCCTCCGTATTCGCTCTTTCACAGCAAGCCTAAATATAACCCTGGCCCGCCTGGCAGTCGACTGAAAACTCGGGCCCCAGAAAATGCGTTAAAAGCCTAATTCGCCCATCCAAAAGTGCCCCCAGAGGAAGGCTTTGGGTACAACTGAACTCCCCAGGGGAGCCTAAACGCAGCCCCACATGCAACTGGACCCTCCGTGTTCGCTCTTTACAGCAACCCTAAATATAACCCTAGCCAGCATGGCAGAAGACTGAAAACTCGGGCCACAGAAAACGTGCTACAAGCCCCATTCGACCATCCAAAAGTGCCCCCAAAGGAAGGCTTTGGGTCCAACTGAACTCCCCAAGGGAGCCTTTATGCAGCCCCACGTGCAACTGGACCCTCCGTATTTGCTCTTTCACAGCAAACCTAAATATAGCCCTGGCCCGCCTGGCAGTCGACTGAAAACTCGGGCCCCAGAAAATGCGTTAAAAGCCTAATTCGCCCATCCAAAAGTGCCCCCAGAGGAAGGCTTTGGGTACAACTGAACTCCCCAGGGGAGCCTAAACGCAGCCCCACATGCAACTGGACCCTCCGTGTTCGCTCTTTACAGCAACCCTAAATATAACCCTAGCCAGCATGGCAGAAGACTGAAAACTCGGGCCACAGAAAACGTGCTACAAGCCCCATTCGACCATCCAAAAGTGCCCCCAAAGGAAGGCTTTGGGTCCAACTGAACTCCCCAGGGGAGCCTTTACGCAGCCCCACATGCAACTGGACCCTCCGTATTCACTGTTTACGAGCAACCCTAAATATAACCCTAGCCAGCATGGCAGAAGACTGAAAACTCGGGCTCCAGAAAATGCGTTTCAAGCCCCATTCACCCATCCAGAAGTGCCCCCAAAGGAAGGCTTTGGGTACAAGTGAACTCCCCAGGGGAGCCTTTATGCAGCCCCACATGCAACTGGACCCTCCGGGTTCACTCTTTCACAGCAAGCCTAAATATAGCCCTAGCACGCCTGGCAGTCGACTAAAAGCTCGGGCCACAGAAAATGTGTTACGAGCCCCATTCGCCCATCCAAAAGTGCCCCCAAAGGAAGGCTTTGGGTACATCTGAACTCCCCAGGGGAGCCTTTATGCAGCCCCACATGCAACTGGACCCTCTGGGTTCGCTCTTTACAGCAACCCTAACTATAACCCTAGCCAGCATGGCAGAAGACTAAAAACTCGGGCCACAGAAAACGTGCTACAAGCCCCATTCGACCATCCAGAAGTGCCCCCAAAGGAAGGCTTTGGGTACAAGTGAACTCCCCAGGGGAGCCTTTATGCAGCCCCACATGCAACTGGACCCTCCGTGTTCGCTCTTTACAGCAACCCTAAATATAACCCTAGCCAGCATGGCAGAAGACTAAAAACTCGGGCCCCAGAAAACGTGCTACAAGCCCCATTCGACCATCCAAAAGTGCCCCCAAAGGAAGGCTTTGGGTACAAGTGAACTCCCCAGGGGAGCCTTTATGCAGCCCCACATGCAACTGGACCCTCCGTATTCGCTCTTTCACAGCAACCCTAAATATAACCCTGGCCCGCCTGGCAGTCGACTGAAAAATCGGGCCCCAGAAAAACTGTTAAAAGCCTAATTCGCCCATCCAAAAGTGCCCCCAGAGGAAGGCTTTGGGTAAAAGTGAACTCCCCAGGGGAGCCTTTACGCAGCCCCACATGCAACTGGACCCTCCTTGTTCACTGTTTACGAGCAACCCTAAATATACCCCTAGCCACCATGGCAGAAGACTGAAAACTCGGGCTCCAGAAAATGCGTTTCAAGCCCCATTCACCCATCCAGAAGTGCCCCCAAAGGAAGGCTTTGGGTACAAGTGAACTCCCCAGGGGAGCCTTTACGCAGCCCCACATGCAACTGGACCCTCCGTATTTGCTCTTTCACAGCAAACCTAAATATAGCCCTGGCCCGCCTGGCAGTCGACTGAAAACTCGGGCCCCAGAAAATGCGTTAAAAGCCTAATTCGCCCATCCAAAAGTGCCCCCAGAGGAAGGCTTTGGGTACAAGTGAACTCCCCAGGGGAGCCTAAACGCAGCCCCACATGCAACTGGACCCTCCGTGTTCGCTCTTTACAGCAACCCTAAATATAACCCTAGCCAGCATGGCAGAAGACTGAAAACTCGGGCCACAGAAAACGTGCTACAAGCCCCATTCGACCATCCAAAAGTGCCCCCAAAGGAAGGCTTTGGGTACAAGTGAACTCCCCAGGGGAGCCTTTATGCAGCCCCACATGCAACTGGACCCTCCGTATTTGCTCTTTCACAGCAACCCTAAATATAGCCCTGGCCCGCCTGGCAGTCGACTGAAAACTCGGGCCCCAGAAAATGCGTTAAAAGCCTAATTCGCCCATCCAAAAGTGCCCCCAGAGGAAGGCTTTGGGTACAACTGAACTCCCCAGGGGAGCCTTTATGCAGCCCCACATGCAACTGGACCCTCCGTGTTCGCTCTTTACAGCAACCCTAAATATAACCCTAGCCAGCATGGCAGAAGACTGAAAACTCGGGCCACAGAAAACGTGCTACAAGCCCCATTCGACCATCCAAAAGTGCCCCCAAAGGAAGGCTTTGGGTCCAACTGAACTCCCCAGGGGAGCCTTTATGCAGCCCCACATGCAACTGGACCCTCCGTATTCGCTCTTTCACAGCAACCCTAAATATAGCCCTGGCCCGCCTGGCAGTCGACTGAAAAATCGGGCCCCAGAAAAACTTTTAAAAGCCTAATTCGTCCATCCAAAAGTGCCCCCAGAGGAAGGCTTTGGGTACAACTGAACTCCCCAGGGGAGCCTAAACGCAGCCCCACATGCAACTGGACCCTCCGTGTTCGCTCTTTACAGCAACCCTAAATATAACCCTAGCCAGCATGGCAGAAGACTGAAAACTCGGGCCACAGAAAACGTGCTACAAGCCCCATTCGACCATCCAAAAGTGCCCCCAAAGGAAGGCTTTGGGTACAACTGAACTCCCCAGGGGAGCCTTTATGCAGCCCCACATGCAACTGGACCCTCCGTATTCGCTCTTTCACAGCAACCCTAAATATAACCCTGGCCCGCCTGGCAGTCGACTGAAAAATCGGGCCCCAGAAAAACTGTTAAAAGCCTAATTCGCCCATCCAAAAGTGCCCCCAGAGGAAGGCTTTGGGTCCAACTGAACTCCCCAGGGGAGCCTTTACGCAGCCCCACATGCAACTGGACCCTCCGTATTCACTGTTTACGAGCAACCCTAAATATAACCCTAGCCAGCATGGCAGAAGACTGAAAACTCGGGCTCCAGAAAATGCGTTTCAAGCCCCATTCACCCATCCAGAAGTGCCCCCAAAGGAAGGCTTTGGGTACAAGTGAACTCCCCAGGGGAGCCTTTATGCAGCCCCACATGCAACTGGACCCTCCGTGTTCGCTCTTTACAGCAACCCTAAATATAACCCTAGCCAGCATGGCAGAAGACTAAAAACTCGGGCCCCAGAAAACGTGCTTCAAGCCCCATTCGACCATCCAAAAGTGCCCCCAAAGGAAGGCTTTGGGTACAAGTGAACTCCCCAGGGGAGCCTTTATGCAGCCCCACATGCAACTGGACCCTCCGTATTCACTGTTTACAAGCAACCCTAAATATAACCCTAGCCACCATGGCAGAAGACTGAAAACTCGGGCTCCAGAAAATGCGTTTCAAGCCCCATTCACCCATCCAGAAGTGCCCCAAAGGAAGGCTTTGGGTACAACTGAACTCCCCAGGGGAGCCTTTATGCAGCCCCACATGCAACTGGACCCTCCGTATTCACTGTTTATGAGCAACCCTAAATATAACCCTAGCCACCATGGCAGAAGACTGAAAACTCGGGCTCCAGAAAATGCGTTTCAAGCCCCATTCACCCATCCAGAAGTGCCCCCAAAGGAAGGCTTTGGGTCCAACTGAACTCCCCAGGGGAGCCTTTATGCAGCCCCACATGCAACTGGACCCCCCGGGTTCACTCTTTCACCGCAAGCCTAAATATAGCCCTCGGCGCAATGGGAGAAGACTGAAAAAGCGGGCCTCAGAAAACGCATTGCGATTCCCCTTGGACCATGCAAAAGTGCCCCCAAAGGAAGGCTTTGGGTACAACTGGACTCCCCAGGGGAGCCTTAACGCAGCCCCACATGCAACTGGACCCTCCGTATTCGCTCTTTCACAGCAACCCTAAATATAGCCCTGGCCTGCCTGGCAGTCGACTGAAAACTCGGGCCCCAAAAAATGCATTAAAAGCCTAATTCGCCCATCCAAAAGTGCCCCCAGAGGAAGGCTTTGGGTACAAGTGAACTCCCCAGGGGAGCCTTTATGCAGGCCCATACGCAACTGGACCCCCCGTGTTCGCTGTTTACAAGCAACCCTAAATATAACCCTAGCCAGCATGGCAGAAAACTGAAAACTCAGGCCACAGAAAAAGCGTTTCAAGCCCCATTCACCCATCCAGAAGTGCCCCCAAAGGAAGGCTTTGGGTCCAACTGAACTCCCCAGGGGAGCCTTTATGCAGCCCCACATGCAACTGGACCCTCCGGGTTCACTCTTTCACAGCAACCCTAAATATAGCCCTGGCCCGCCTGGCAGTCGACTGAAAACTCGGGCCCCAGAAAATGCGTTAAAAGCCTAATTCGCCCATCCAAAAGTGCCCCCAAAGGAAGGCTTTGGGTACAACTGAACTCCCCAGGGGAGCCTTTATGCAGCCCCACATGCAACTGGACCCTCCGGGTTCACTCTTTCACCGCAAGCCTAAATATAGCCCTAGCACGCCTGGCAGTCAACTGAAAGATTTGGCCACAGAAAATGTGTTACGAGACCCATTCGCCCAGACAAAAGTGCCCCCAAAGGAAGGCTTTGGGTACATCTGAACTCCCCAGGGGAGCCTTTACGCAGCCCCACATGCAACTGGACCCTCCGGGTTCGCTCTTTACAGCAACCCTAAATATAACCCTAGCCAGCATGGCAGAAGACTGAAAACTCGGGCCACAGAAAAAGCGTTTCAACCCCCTTCGCCCGTCCAGAAGTGCCCCCAAAGGAAGGCTTTGGGTACAACTGAACTCCCCAGGGGAGCCTTTATGCAGCCCCACATGCAACTGGACCCTCCGTATTCACTGTTTACGAGCAACCCTAAATATAACCCTAGCCACCATGGCAGAAGACTGAAAACTCGGGCTCCAGAAAATGCGTTTCAAGCCCCATTCACCCATCCAGAAGTGCCCCCAAAGGAAGGCTTTGGGTACAACTGAACTCCCCAGGGGAGCCTTTATGCAGCCCCACATGCAACTGGACCCTCCATATTCACTGTTTACGAGTAACCCTAAATATCACCCTAGCCACCATGGCAGAAGACTGAAAACTCGGGCTCCAGAAAATGCGTTTCAAGCCCCATTCACCCATCCAGAAGTGCCCCCAAAGGAAGGCTTTGGGTCCAACTGAACTCCCCAGGGGAGCCTTTATGCAGCCCCACATGCAACTGGACCCCCCGGGTTCACTCTTTCACCGCAAGCCTAAATATAGCCCTCGGCGCAATGGGAGAAGACTGAAAAAGCGGGCCTCAGAAAACGCATTGCGATTCCCCTTGGACCATGCAAAAGTGCCCCCAAAGGAAGGCTTTGGGTACAACTGGACTCCCCAGGGGAGCCTTTATGCAGCCCCACATGCAACTGGACCCTCCGGGTTCACTCTTTCACAGCAAGCCTAAATATAGCCCTAGCACGCCTGGCAGTCGACTAAAAGCTCGGGCCACAGAAAATGTGTTACGAGCCCCATTCGCCCATCCAAAAGTGCCCCCAAAGGAAGGCTTTGGGTACATCTGAACTCCCCAGGGGAGCCTTTATGCAGCCCCACATGCAACTGGACCCTCTGGGTTCGCTCTTTACAGCAACCCTAACTATAACCCTAGCCAGCATGGCAGAAGACTAAAAACTCGGGCCACAGAAAACGTGCTACAAGCCCCATTCGACCATCCAGAAGTGCCCCCAAAGGAAGGCTTTGGGTACAAGTGAACTCCCCAGGGGAGCCTTTATGCAGCCCCACATGCAACTGGACCCTCCGTGTTCGCTCTTTACAGCAACCCTAAATATAACCCTAGCCAGCATGGCAGAAGACTAAAAACTCGGGCCCCAGAAAACGTGCTACAAGCCCCATTCGACCATCCAAAAGTGCCCCCAAAGGAAGGCTTTGGGTACAAGTGAACTCCCCAGGGGAGCCTTTATGCAGCCCCACATGCAACTGGACCCTCCGTATTCGCTCTTTCACAGCAACCCTAAATATAACCCTGGCCCGCCTGGCAGTCGACTGAAAAATCGGGCCCCAGAAAAACTGTTAAAAGCCTAATTCGCCCATCCAAAAGTGCCCCCAGAGGAAGGCTTTGGGTAAAAGTGAACTCCCCAGGGGAGCCTTTACGCAGCCCCACATGCAACTGGACCCTCCTTGTTCACTGTTTACGAGCAACCCTAAATATACCCCTAGCCACCATGGCAGAAGACTGAAAACTCGGGCTCCAGAAAATGCGTTTCAAGCCCCATTCACCCATCCAGAAGTGCCCCCAAAGGAAGGCTTTGGGTACAAGTGAACTCCCCAGGGGAGCCTTTACGCAGCCCCACATGCAACTGGACCCTCCGTATTTGCTCTTTCACAGCAAACCTAAATATAGCCCTGGCCCGCCTGGCAGTCGACTGAAAACTCGGGCCCCAGAAAATGCGTTAAAAGCCTAATTCGCCCATCCAAAAGTGCCCCCAGAGGAAGGCTTTGGGTACAAGTGAACTCCCCAGGGGAGCCTAAACGCAGCCCCACATGCAACTGGACCCTCCGTGTTCGCTCTTTACAGCAACCCTAAATATAACCCTAGCCAGCATGGCAGAAGACTGAAAACTCGGGCCACAGAAAACGTGCTACAAGCCCCATTCGACCATCCAAAAGTGCCCCCAAAGGAAGGCTTTGGGTACAAGTGAACTCCCCAGGGGAGCCTTTATGCAGCCCCACATGCAACTGGACCCTCCGTATTTGCTCTTTCACAGCAACCCTAAATATAGCCCTGGCCCGCCTGGCAGTCGACTGAAAACTCGGGCCCCAGAAAATGCGTTAAAAGCCTAATTCGCCCATCCAAAAGTGCCCCCAGAGGAAGGCTTTGGGTACAACTGAACTCCCCAGGGGAGCCTTTATGCAGCCCCACATGCAACTGGACCCTCCGTGTTCGCTCTTTACAGCAACCCTAAATATAACCCTAGCCAGCATGGCAGAAGACTGAAAACTCGGGCCACAGAAAACGTGCTACAAGCCCCATTCGACCATCCAAAAGTGCCCCCAAAGGAAGGCTTTGGGTCCAACTGAACTCCCCAGGGGAGCCTTTATGCAGCCCCACATGCAACTGGACCCTCCGTATTCGCTCTTTCACAGCAACCCTAAATATAGCCCTGGCCCGCCTGGCAGTCGACTGAAAAATCGGGCCCCAGAAAAACTTTTAAAAGCCTAATTCGCCCATCCAAAAGTGCCCCCAGAGGAAGGCTTTGGGTACAACTGAACTCCCCAGGGGAGCCTAAACGCAGCCCCACATGCAACTGGACCCTCCGTGTTCGCTCTTTACAGCAACCCTAAATATAACCCTAGCCAGCATGGCAGAAGACTGAAAACTCGGGCCACAGAAAACGTGCTACAAGCCCCATTCGACCATCCAAAAGTGCCCCCAAAGGAAGGCTTTGGGTACAACTGAACTCCCCAGGGGAGCCTTTATGCAGCCCCACATGCAACTGGACCCTCCGTATTCGCTCTTTCACAGCAACCCTAAATATAACCCTGGCCCGCCTGGCAGTCGACTGAAAAATCGGGCCCCAGAAAAACTGTTAAAAGCCTAATTCGCCCATCCAAAAGTGCCCCCAGAGGAAGGCTTTGGGTCCAACTGAACTCCCCAGGGGAGCCTTTACGCAGCCCCACATGCAACTGGACCCTCCGTATTCACTGTTTACGAGCAACCCTAAATATAACCCTAGCCAGCATGGCAGAAGACTGAAAACTCGGGCTCCAGAAAATGCGTTTCAAGCCCCATTCACCCATCCAGAAGTGCCCCCAAAGGAAGGCTTTGGGTACAAGTGAACTCCCCAGGGGAGCCTTTATGCAGCCCCACATGCAACTGGACCCTCCGTGTTCGCTCTTTACAGCAACCCTAAATATAACCCTAGCCAGCATGGCAGAAGACTAAAAACTCGGGCCCCAGAAAACGTGCTTCAAGCCCCATTCGACCATCCAAAAGTGCCCCCAAAGGAAGGCTTTGGGTACAAGTGAACTCCCCAGGGGAGCCTTTATGCAGCCCCACATGCAACTGGACCCTCCGTATTCACTGTTTACAAGCAACCCTAAATATAACCCTAGCCACCATGGCAGAAGACTGAAAACTCGGGCTCCAGAAAATGCGTTTCAAGCCCCATTCACCCATCCAGAAGTGCCCCAAAGGAAGGCTTTGGGTACAACTGAACTCCCCAGGGGAGCCTTTATGCAGCCCCACATGCAACTGGACCCTCCGTATTCACTGTTTATGAGCAACCCTAAATATAACCCTAGCCACCATGGCAGAAGACTGAAAACTCGGGCTCCAGAAAATGCGTTTCAAGCCCCATTCACCCATCCAGAAGTGCCCCCAAAGGAAGGCTTTGGGTCCAACTGAACTCCCCAGGGGAGCCTTTATGCAGCCCCACATGCAACTGGACCCCCCGGGTTCACTCTTTCACCGCAAGCCTAAATATAGCCCTCGGCGCAATGGGAGAAGACTGAAAAAGCGGGCCTCAGAAAACGCATTGCGATTCCCCTTGGACCATGCAAAAGTGCCCCCAAAGGAAGGCTTTGGGTACAACTGGACTCCCCAGGGGAGCCTTAACGCAGCCCCACATGCAACTGGACCCTCCGTATTCGCTCTTTCACAGCAACCCTAAATATAGCCCTGGCCTGCCTGGCAGTCGACTGAAAACTCGGGCCCCAAAAAATGCATTAAAAGCCTAATTCGCCCATCCAAAAGTGCCCCCAGAGGAAGGCTTTGGGTACAAGTGAACTCCCCAGGGGAGCCTTTATGCAGGCCCATACGCAACTGGACCCCCCGTGTTCGCTGTTTACAAGCAACCCTAAATATAACCCTAGCCAGCATGGCAGAAAACTGAAAACTCAGGCCACAGAAAAAGCGTTTCAAGCCCCATTCACCCATCCAGAAGTGCCCCCAAAGGAAGGCTTTGGGTCCAACTGAACTCCCCAGGGGAGCCTTTATGCAGCCCCACATGCAACTGGACCCTCCGGGTTCACTCTTTCACAGCAACCCTAAATATAGCCCTGGCCCGCCTGGCAGTCGACTGAAAACTCGGGCCCCAGAAAATGCGTTAAAAGCCTAATTCGCCCATCCAAAAGTGCCCCCAAAGGAAGGCTTTGGGTACAACTGAACTCCCCAGGGGAGCCTTTATGCAGCCCCACATGCAACTGGACCCTCCGGGTTCACTCTTTCACCGCAAGCCTAAATATAGCCCTAGCACGCCTGGCAGTCAACTGAAAGATTTGGCCACAGAAAATGTGTTACGAGACCCATTCGCCCAGACAAAAGTGCCCCCAAAGGAAGGCTTTGGGTACATCTGAACTCCCCAGGGGAGCCTTTACGCAGCCCCACATGCAACTGGACCCTCCGGGTTCGCTCTTTACAGCAACCCTAAATATAACCCTAGCCAGCATGGCAGAAGACTGAAAACTCGGGCCACAGAAAAAGCGTTTCAACCCCCTTCGCCCGTCCAGAAGTGCCCCCAAAGGAAGGCTTTGGGTACAACTGAACTCCCCAGGGGAGCCTTTATGCAGCCCCACATGCAACTGGACCCTCCGTATTCACTGTTTACGAGCAACCCTAAATATAACCCTAGCCACCATGGCAGAAGACTGAAAACTCGGGCTCCAGAAAATGCGTTTCAAGCCCCATTCACCCATCCAGAAGTGCCCCCAAAGGAAGGCTTTGGGTACAACTGAACTCCCCAGGGGAGCCTTTATGCAGCCCCACATGCAACTGGACCCTCCATATTCACTGTTTACGAGTAACCCTAAATATCACCCTAGCCACCATGGCAGAAGACTGAAAACTCGGGCTCCAGAAAATGCGTTTCAAGCCCCATTCACCCATCCAGAAGTGCCCCCAAAGGAAGGCTTTGGGTCCAACTGAACTCCCCAGGGGAGCCTTTATGCAGCCCCACATGCAACTGGACCCCCCGGGTTCACTCTTTCACCGCAAGCCTAAATATAGCCCTCGGCGCAATGGGAGAAGACTGAAAAAGCGGGCCTCAGAAAACGCATTGCGATTCCCCTTGGACCATGCAAAAGTGCCCCCAAAGGAAGGCTTTGGGTACAACTGGACTCCCCAGGGGAGCCTTAACGCAGCCCCACATGCAACTGGACCCTCCGTATTCGCTCTTTCACAGCAACCCTAAATATAGCCCTGGCCTGCCTGGCAGTCGACTGAAAACTCGGGCCCCAAAAAATGCATTAAAAGCCTAATTCGCCCATCCAAAAGTGCCCCCAGAGGAAGGCTTTGGGTACAAGTGAACTCCCCAGGGGAGCCTTTATGCAGGCCCATACGCAACTGGACCCCCCGTGTTCGCTGTTTACAAGCAACCCTAAATATAACCCTAGCCAGCATGGCAGAAAACTGAAAACTCAGGCCACAGAAAAAGCGTTTCAAGCCCCATTCACCCATCCAGAAGTGCCCCCAAAGGAAGGCTTTGGGTCCAACTGAACTCCCCAGGGGAGCCTTTATGCAGCCCCACATGCATATGGACCCTCCGGGTTCACTCTTTCACAGCAACCCTAAATATAGCCCTGGCCCGCCTGGCAGTCGACTGAAAACTCGGGCTCCAGAAAATGCGTTAAAAGCCTAATTCGCCCATCCAAAAGTGCCCCCAAAGGAAGGCTTTGGGTAGAAGTGAACTCCCCAGGGGAGCCTAAACGCAGCCCCACATGCAACTGGACCCTCCGTGTTCGCTCTTTACAGCAACCCTAAATATAACCCTAGCCAGCATGGCAGAAGACTAAAAACTCGGGCCCCAGAAAACGTGCTACAAGCCCCATTCGACCATCCAAAAGTGCCCCCAAAGGAAGGCTTTGGGTACAAGTGAACTCCCCAGGGGAGCCTTTATGCAGCCCCACATGCAACTGGACCCTCCGTATTCGCTCTTTCACAGCAACCCTAAATATAACCCTGGCCCGCCTGGCAGTCGACTGAAAAATCGGGCCCCAGAAAAACTGTTAAAAGCCTAATTCGCCCATCCAAAAGTGCCCCCAGAGGAAGGCTTTGGGTCCAACTGAACTCCCCAGGGGAGCCTTTACACAGCCCCACATGCAACTGGACCCTCCTTGTTCACTGTTTACGAGCAACCCTAAATATACCCCTAGCCACCATGGCAGAAGACTGAAAACTCGGGCTCCAGAAAATGCGTTTCAAGCCCCATTCACCCATCCAGAAGTGCCCCCAAAGGAAGGCTTTGGGTACAAGTGAACTCCCCAGGGGAGCCTTTACGCAGCCCCACATGCAACTGGACCCTCCGTATTTGCTCTTTCACAGCAAACCTAAATATAGCCCTGGCCCGCCTGGCAGTCGACTGAAAACTCGGGCCCCAGAAAATGCGTTAAAAGCCTAATTCGCCCATCCAAAAGTGCCCCCAGAGGAAGGCTTTGGGTACAACTGAACTCCCCAGGGAGCCTAAACGCAGCCCCACATGCAACTGGACCCTCCGTGTTCGCTCTTTACAGCAACCCTAAATATAACCCTAGCCAGCATGGCAGAAGACTGAAAACTCGGGCCACAGAAAACGTGCTACAAGCCCCATTCGACCATCCAAAAGTGCCCCCAAAGGAAGGCTTTGGGTACAAGTGAACTCCCCAGGGGAGCCTTTATGCAGCCCCACATGCAACTGGACCCTCCGTATTTGCTCTTTCACAGCAACCCTAAATATAGCCCTGGCCCGCCTGGCAATCGACTGAAAACTCGGGCCCCAGAAAATGCGTTAAAAGCCTAATTCGCCCATCCAAAAGTGCCCCCAGAGGAAGGCTTTGGGTACAACTGAACTCCCCAGGGGAGCCTTTATGCAGCCCCACATGCAACTGGACCCTCCGTGTTCGCTCTTTACAGCAACCCCTAAATATAACCCTAGCCAGCATGGCAGAAGACTGAAAACTCGGGCCACAGAAACGTGCTACAAGCCCCATCGACCATCCAAAAGTGTCCCCAAAGGAAGGCTTTGGGTCCAACTGAACTCCCCAGGGGAGCCTTTATGCAGCCCCACATGCAACTGGACCCTCCGTATTCGCTCTTTCACAGCAACCCTAAATATAGCCCTGCCCGCCTGCAGTCGACTGAAAAATCGGGCCCAGAAAATGCGTTAAAAGCCTAATTCGCCCATCCAAAAGTGCCCCCAGAGGAAGGCTTTGGGTACAACTGAACTCCCCAGGGAGCCTAACGCAGCCCACATGCAACTGGACCCTCCGTGTTCGCTCTTTACAGCAACCCTAAATATAACCCCTAGCCAGCATGGCAGAAGACTGAAAACTCGGGCCACAGAAAACGTGCTACAAGCCCCATTCGACCATCCAAAAGTGCCCCCAAAGGAAGGCTTTGGGTACAACTGAACTCCCCAGGGGAGCCTTTATGCAGCCCCACATGCAACTGGACCCTCCGTATTTGCTCTTTCACAGCAACCCTCAATATAACCCTGGCCCGCCTGGCAGTCGACTGAAAAATCGGCCCCAGAAAAACTGTTAAAAGCCTAATTCGCCCATCCAAAGTGCCCCCAGAGAAGGCTTTGGGTCCAACTGAACTCCCCAGGGGAGCCTTTACACAGCCCCACATGCAACTGGACCCTCCGTATTCACTGTTTACAAGCAACCCTAAATATAACCCTAGCCAGCATGGCAGAAGACTGAAAACTCGGGCTCCAGAAAATGCGTTTCAAGCCCCATTCACCCATCCAGAAGTGCCCCAAAGGAAGGCTTTGGGTACAACTGAACTCCCCAGGGGAGCCTTTATGCAGCCCCACATGCAACTGGACCCTCCGTATTCACTGTTTACGAGCAACCCTAAATATAACCCTAGCCACCATGGCAGAAGACTGAAAACTCGGGCTCCAGAAAATGCGTTTCAAGCCCCATTCACCCATCCAGAAGTGCCCCCAAAGGAAGGCTTTGGGTCCAACTGAACTCCCCAGGGGAGCCTTTATGCAGCCCACATGCAACTGGACCCCCCGGGTTCACTCTTTCACCGCAAGCCTAAATATAGCCCTCGGCGCAATGGGAGAAGACTGAAAAAGCGGGCCTCAGAAAACGCATTGCGATTCCCCTTGGACCATGCAAAAGTGCCCCCAAAGGAAGGCTTTGGGTACAACTGGACTCCCCAGGGGAGCCTTAACGCAGCCCACATGCAACTGGACCCTCGTATTCGCTCTTTCACAGCAACCCTAAATATAGCCCTGGCCTGCCTGGCAGTCGACTGAAAACTCGGGCCCCAAAAAATGCATTAAAAGCCTAATTCGCCCATCCAAAAGTGCCCCCAGAGGAAGGCTTTGGGTACAAGTGAACTCCCCAGGGGAGCCTTTATGCAGGCCCATACGCAACTGGACCCCCCGTGTTCGCTGTTTACAAGCAACCCTAAATATAACCCTAGCCAGCATGGCAGAAAACTGAAAACTCAGGCCACAGAAAAAGCGTTTCAAGCCCCATTCACCCATCCAGAAGTGCCCCAAAGGAAGGCTTTTGGGTCCAACTGAACTCCCAGGGGAGCCTTTATGCAGCCCCACATGCAACTGGACCCTCCGGGTTCACTCTTTCACAGCAACCCTAAATATAGCCCTGGCCCGCCTGGCAGTCGACTGAAAACTCGGGCCCCAGAAAACGTGCTACAAGCCCCATTCGACCATCCAAAAGTGCCCCCAAAGGAAGGCTTTGGGTACAAGTGAACTCCCCAGGGGAGCCTTTATGCAGCCCCACATGCAACTGGACCCTCCGTATTCGCTCTTTCACAGCAACCCTAAATATAACCCTGGCCCGCCTGGCAGTCGACTGAAAATCGGGCCCCAGAAAACTGTTAAAAGCCTAATTCGCCCATCCAAAAGTGCCCCCAGAGGAAGGCTTTGGGTCCAACTGAACTCCCCAGGGGAGCCTTTACACAGCCCCACATGCACTGGACCCTCCTTGTTCACTGTTTACGAGCAACCCTAAATATACCCCTAGCCAGCATGGCAGAAGACTGAAAACTCGGGCTCCAGAAAATGCGTTTCAAGCCCCATTCACCCATCCAGAAGTGCCCCCAAAGGAAGGCTTTGGGTACAAGTGAACTCCCCAGGGGAGCCTTTACGCAGCCCCACATGCAACTGGACCCTCCGTATTTGCTCTTTCACAGCAAACCTAAATATAGCCCTGGCCCGCCTGGCAGTCGACTGAAAACTCGGGCCCCAGAAAATGCGTTAAAAGCCTAATTCGCCCATCCAAAAGTGCCCCCAGAGAGGCTTTGGGTACAACTGAACTCCCCAGGGGAGCCTAAACGCAGCCCCACATGCAACTGGACCCTCCGTGTTCGCTCTTTACAGCAACCCTAAATATAACCCTAGCCAGCATGGCAGAAGACTGAAAACTCGGGCCACAGAAAACGTGCTACAAGCCCCATTCGACCATCCAAAAGTGCCCCCAAAGGAAGGCTTTGGGTACAAGTGAACTCCCCAGGGGAGCCTTTATGCAGCCCCACATGCAACTGGACCCTCCGTATTTGCTCTTTCACAGCAACCCTAAATATAGCCCTGGCCCGCCTGGCAATCGACTGAAAACTCGGGCCCCAGAAAATGCGTTAAAAGCCTAATTCGCCCATCCAAAAGTGCCCCCAGAGGAAGGCTTTGGGTACAACTGAACTCCCCAGGGGAGCCTTTATGCAGCCCCACATGCAACTGGACCCTCCGTGTTCGCTCTTTACAGCAACCCTAAATATAACCCTAGCCAGCATGGCAGAAGACTGAAAACTCGGGCCACAGAAAACGTGCTACAAGCCCCATTCGACCATCCAAAAGTGCCCCCAAAGGAAGGCTTTGGGTCCAACTGAACTCCCCAGGGGAGCCTTTATGCAGCCCCACATGCAACTGGACCCTCCGTATTCGCTCTTTCACAGCAACCCTAAATATAGCCCTGGCCCGCCTGGCAGTCGACTGAAAAATCGGGCCCCAGAAAAACTGTTAAAAGCCTAATTCGCCCATCCAAAAGTGCCCCCAAAGGAAGGCTTTGGGTACAACTGAACTCCCCAGGGGAGCCTAAACGCAGCCCCACATGCAACTGGACCCTCCGTGTTCGCTCTTTACAGCAACCCTAAATATAACCCTAGCCAGCATGGCAGAAGACTGAAAACTCGGGCCACAGAAAACGTGCTACAAGCCCCATTCGACCATCCAAAAGTGCCCCCAAAGGAAGGCTTTGGGTACAACTGAACTCCCCAGGGGAGCCTTTATGCAGCCCCACATGCAACTGGACCCTCCGTATTCGCTCTTTCACAGCAACCCTAAATATAACCCTGGCCCGCCTGGCAGTCGACTGAAAAATCGGGCCCCAGAAAAACTGTTAAAAGCCTAATTCGCCCATCCAAAAGTGCCCCCAGAGGAAGGCTTTGGGTCCAACTGAACTCCCCAGGGGAGCCTTTACGCAGCCCCACATGCAACTGGACCCTCCGTATTCACTGTTTACGAGCAACCCTAAATATAACCCTAGCCAGCATGGCAGAAGACTGAAAACTCGGGCTCCAGAAAATGCGTTTCAAGCCCCATTCACCCATCCAGAAGTGCCCCCAAAGGAAGGCTTTGGGTACAAGTGAACTCCCCAGGGGAGCCTTTATGCAGCCCCACATGCAACTGGACCCTCCGTGTTCGCTCTTTACAGCAACCCTAAATATAACCCTAGCCAGCATGGCAGAAGACTAAAAACTCGGGCCCCAGAAAACGTGCTACAAGCCCCATTCGACCATCCAAAAGTGCCCCCAAAGGAAGGCTTTGGGTACAAGTGAACTCCCCAGGGGAGCCTTTATGCAGCCCCACATGCAACTGGACCCTCCGTATTCACTGTTTACAAGCAACCCTAAATATAACCCTAGCCACCATGGCAGAAGACTGAAAACTCGGGCTCCAGAAAATGCGTTTCAAGCCCCATTCACCCATCCAGAAGTGCCCCAAAGGAAGGCTTTGGGTACAACTGAACTCCCCAGGGGAGCCTTTATGCAGCCCCACATGCAACTGGACCCTCCGTATTCACTGTTTACGAGCAACCCTAAATATAACCCTAGCCACCATGGCAGAAGACTGAAAACTCGGGCCCCAGAAAATGCGTTTCAAGCCCCATTCACCCATCCAGAAGTGCCCCCAAAGGAAGGCTTTGGGTCCAACTGAACTCCCCAGGGGAGCCTTTATGCAGCCCCACATGCAACTGGACCCCCCGGGTTCACTCTTTCACCGCAAGCCTAAATATAGCCCTCGGCGCAATGGGAGAAGACTGAAAAAGCGGGCCTCAGAAAACGCATTGCGATTCCCCTTGGACCATGCAAAAGTGCCCCCAAAGGAAGGCTTTGGGTACAACTGGACTCCCCAGGGGAGCCTTAACGCAGCCCCACATGCAACTGGACCCTCCGTATTCGCTCTTTCACAGCAACCCTAAATATAGCCCTGGCCTGCCTGGCAGTCGACTGAAAACTCGGGCCCCAAAAAATGCATTAAAAGCCTAATTCGCCCATCCAAAAGTGCCCCCAGAGGAAGGCTTTGGGTACAAGTGAACTCCCCAGGGGAGCCTTTATGCAGGCCCATACGCAACTGGACCCCCCGTGTTCGCTGTTTACAAGCAACCCTAAATATAACCCTAGCCAGCATGGCAGAAAACTGAAAACTCAGGCCACAGAAAAAGCGTTTCAAGCCCCATTCACCCATCCAGAAGTGCCCCCAAAGGAAGGCTTTGGGTCCAACTGAACTCCCCAGGGGAGCCTTTATGCAGCCCCACATGCAACTGGACCCTCCGGGTTCACTCTTTCACAGCAACCCTAAATATAGCCCTGGCCCGCCTGGCAGTCGACTGAAAACTCGGGCCCCAGAAAATGCGTTAAAAGCCTAATTCGCCCATCCAAAAGTGCCCCCAAAGGAAGGCTTTGGGTACAACTGAACTCCCCAGGGGAGCCTAAACGCAGCCCCACATGCAACTGGACCCTCCGTGTTCGCTCTTTACAGCAACCCTAAATATAACCCTAGCCAGCATGGCAGAAGACTGAAAACTCAGGCCCCAGAAAACGTGCTACAAGCCCCATTCGACCATCCAAAAGTGCCCCCAAAGGAAGGCTTTGGGTACAAGTGAACTCCCCAGGGTGCCTTTATGCAGCCCCACATGCAACTGGACCCTCCGTATTCGCTCTTTCACAGCAAACCTAAATATAACCCTAGCCACCATGGCAGAAGACTGAAAACTCGGGCTCCAGAAAATGCGTTTCAAGTCCCATTCACCCATCCAGAAGAGCCCCAAAGGAAGGCTTTGGGTACAACTGAACTCCCCAGGGGAGCCTTTATGCAGCCCCACATGCAACTGGACCCTCCGGGTTCACTCTTTCACCGCAAGCCTAAATATAGCCCTAGCACGCCTGGCAGTCAACTGAAAGATTGGGCCACAGAAAATGTGTTACGAGCCCCATTCGCCCAGACAAAAGTTCCCCCAAAGGAAGGCTTTGGGTACATCTGAACTCCCCAGGGGAGCCTTTACGCAGCCCCACATGCAACTGGACCCTCCGGGTTCGCTCTTTACAGCAACCCTAAATATAACCCTAGCCAGCATGGCAGAAGACTGAAAACTCGGGCCACAGAAAAAGCGTTTCAACCCCCTTCGCCCGTCCAGAAGTGCCCCCAAAGGAAGGCTTTGGGTACAACTGAACTCCCCAGGGGAGCCTTTATGCAGCCCCACATGCAACTGGACCCTCCGTATTCACTGTTTACGAGCAACCCTAAATATAACCCTAGCCACCATGGCAGAAGACTGAAAACTCGGGCTCCAGAAAATGCGTTTCAAGCCCCATTCACCCATCCAGAAGTGCCCCCAAAGGAAGGCTTTGGGTACAAGTGAACTCCCCAGGGGAGCCTTTATGCAGCCCCACATGCAACTGGACCCCCCGGGTTCACTCTTTCACCGCAAGCCTAAATATAGCCCTCGGCGCAATGGGAGAAGACTGAAAAAGCGGGCCTCAGAAAACGCATTGCGATTCCCCTTGGACCATGCAAAAGTGCCCCCAAAGGAAGGCTTTGGGTCCAACTGAACTCCCCAGGGGAGCCTTTATGCAGCCCCACATGCAACTGGACCCTCCGGGTTCACTCTTTCACAGCAACCCTAAATATAGCCCTGGCCCGCCTGGCAGTCGACTGAAAACTCGGGCTCCAGAAAATGCGTTAAAAGCCTAATTCGCCCATCCAAAAGTGCCCCCAAAGGAAGGCTTTGGGTACAAGTGAACTCCCCAGGGGAGCCTTTACGCAGCCCCACATGTAACTGGACCCTCCGTATTCACTGTTTACGAGCAACCCTAAATATAACCCTAGCCAGCACGGCAGAAGACTGAAAACTCGGGCTCCAGAAAATGCGTTTCAAGCCCCATTCACCCATCCAGAAGTGCCCCCAAAGGAAGGCTTTGGGTACAAGTGAACTCCCCAGGGGAGCCTTTATGCAGCCCCACATGCAACTGGACCCTCCGTATTCGCTCTTTACAGCAACCCTAAATATAACCCTAGCCAGCATGGCAGAAGACTAAAAACTCGGGCCCCAGAAAACGTGCTACAAGCCCCATTCGACCATCCAAAAGTGCCCCCAAAGGAAGGCTTTGGGTACAAGTGAACTCCCCAGGGGAGCCTTTATGCAGCCCCACATGCAACTGGACCCTCCGTATTCGCTCTTTCACAGCAACCCTAAATATAACCCTGGCCCGCCTATTAGTCGACTGAAAAATGGGGCCCCAGAAAAACTGTTAAAAGCCTAATTCGCCCATCCAAAAGTGCCTCCAGAGGAAGGCTTTGGGTCCAACTGAACTCCCCAGGGGAGCCTTTACACAGCCCCACATGCAACTGGACCCTCCTTGTTCACTGTTTACGAGCAACCCTAAATATACCCCTAGCCACCATGGCAGAAAACTGAAAACTCAGGCCACAGAAAAAGCGTTTCAAGCCCCATTCACCCATCCAGAAGTGCCCCCAAAGGAAGGCTTTGGGTCCAACTGAACTCCCCAGGGGAGCCTTTATGCAGCCCCACATGCAACTGGACCCTCCGGGTTCACTCTTTCACAGCAAGCCTAAATATAGCCCTCGGCGCAATGGGAGAAGACTGAAAAAGCGGGCCTCAGAAAACGCATTGCGATTCCCCTTGGACCATGCAAAAGTGCCCCCAAAGGAAGGCTTTGGGTACAACTGGACTCCCCAGGGGAGCCTTAACGCAGCCCCACATGCAACTGGACCCTCCGTATTCGCTCTTTCACAGCAACCCTAAATATAGCCCTGGCCTGCCTGGCAGTCGACTGAAAACTCGGGCCCCAAAAAATGCATTAAAAGCCTAATTCGCCCATCCAAAAGTGCCCCCAGAGGAAGGCTTTGGGTACAAGTGAACTCCCCAGGGGAGCCTTTATGCAGGCCCATACGCAACTGGACCCCCCGTGTTCGCTGTTTACAAGCAACCCTAAATATAACCCTAGCCAGCATGGCAGAAAACTGAAAACTCAGGCCACAGAAAAAGCGTTTCAAGCCCCATTCACCCATCCAGAAGTGCCCCCAAAGGAAGGCTTTGGGTCCAACTGAACTCCCCAGGGGAGCCTTTATGCAGCCCCACATGCAACTGGACCCTCCGGGTTCACTCTTTCACAGCAACCCTAAATATAGCCCTGGCCCGCCTGGCAGTCGACTGAAAACTCGGGCCCCAGAAAATGCGTTAAAAGCCTAATTCGCCCATCCAAAAGTGCCCCCAAAGGAAGGCTTTGGGTACAACTGAACTCCCCAGGGGAGCCTAAACGCAGCCCCACATGCAACTGGACCCTCCGTGTTCGCTCTTTACAGCAACCCTAAATATAACCCTAGCCAGCATGGCAGAAGACTGAAAACTCGGGCCCCAGAAAACGTGCTACAAGCCCCATTCGACCATCCAAAAGTGCCCCCAAAGGAAGGCTTTGGGTACAAGTGAACTCCCCAGGGGAGCCTTTATGCAGCCCCACATGCAACTGGACCCTCCGGGTTCTCTCTTTCACCGCAAGCCTAAATATAGCCCTAGCACGCCTGGCAGTCAACTGAAAGATCGGGCCACAGAAAATGTGTTACGAGCCCCATTCGCCCAGACAAAAGTGCCCCCAAAGGAAGGCTTTGGGTACATCTGAACTCCCCAGGGGAGCCTTTACGCAGCCCCACATGCAACTGGACCCTCCGGGTTCGCTCTTTACAGCAACCCTAAATATAACCCTAGCCAGCATGGCAGAAGACTGAAAACTCGGGCCACAGAAAACGTGCTACAAGCCCCATTCGACCATCCAAAAGTGCCCCCAAAGGAAGGCTTTGGGTACAACTGAACTCCCCAGGGGAGCCTTTATGCAGCCCCACGTGCAACTGGACCCTCCGTATTCGCTCTTTCACAGCAACCCTAAATATAACCCTAGCCACCATGGCAGAAGACTGAAAACTCGGGCTCCAGAAAATGCGTTTCAAGCCCCATTCACCCATCCAGAAGTGCCCCCAAAGGAAGGCTTTGGGTACAAGTGAACTCCCCAGGGGAGCCTTTATGCAGCCCCACATGCAACTGGACCCTCCGTGTTCGCTCTTTACAGCAACCCTAAATATAACCCTAGCCAGCATGGCAGAAGACTAAAAACTCGGGCCCCAGAAAACGTGCTACAAGCCCCATTCGACCATCCAAAAGTGCCCCCAAAGGAAGGCTTTGGGTACAAGTGAACTCCCCAGGGGAGCCTTTATGCAGCCCCACATGCAACTGGACCCTCCGTATTCGCTCTTTCACAGCAACCCTAAATATAACCCTGGCCCGCCTGGCAGTCGACTGAAAAATGGGGCCCCAGAAAAACTGTTAAAAGCCTAATTCGCCCATCCAAAAGTGCCTCCAGAGGAAGGCTTTGGGTCCAACTGAACTCCCCAGGGGAGCCTTTACACAGCCCCACATGCAACTGGACCCTCCTTGTTCACTGTTTACGAGCAACCCTAAATATACCCCTAGCCACCATGGCAGAAGACTGAAAACTCGGGCTCCAGAAAATGCGTTTCAAGCCCCATTCACCCATCCAGAAGTGCCCCCAAAGGAAGGCTTTGGGTCCAACTGAACTCCCCAGGGGAGCCTTTATGCAGCCCCACATGCAACTGGACCCCCCGGGTTCACTCTTTCACCGCAAGCCTAAATATAGCCCTCGGCGCAATGGGAGAAGACTGAAAAAGCGGGCCTCAGAAAACGCATTGCGATTCCCCTTGGACCATGCAAAAGTGCCCCCAAAGGAAGGCTTTGGGTACAACTGGACTCCCCAGGGGAGTCTTAACGCAGCCCCACATGCAACTGGACCCTCCGTATTCGCTCTTTCACAGCAACCCTAAATATAGCCCTGGCCTGCCTGGCAGTCGACTGAAAACTCGGGCCCCAAAAAATGCATTAAAAGCCTAATTCGCCCATCCAAAAGTGCCCCCAGAGGAAGGCTTTGGGTACAAGTGAACTCCCCAGGGGAGCCTTTATGCAGGCCCATACGCAACTGGACCCCCCGTGTTCGCTCTTTACAGCAACCCTAAATATAACCCTAGCCAGCATGGCAGAAGACTGAAAACTCAGGCCCCAGAAAACGTGCTACAAGCCCCATTCGACCATCCAAAAGTGCCCCCAAAGGAAGGCTTTGGGTACAAGTGAACTCCCCAGGGTGCCTTTATGCAGCCCCACATGCAACTGGACCCTCCGTATTCGCTCTTTCACAGCAAACCTAAATATAACCCTAGCCACCATGGCAGAAGACTGAAAACTCGGGCTCCAGAAAATGCGTTTCAAGTCCCATTCACCCATCCAGAAGAGCCCCAAAGGAAGGCTTTGGGTACAACTGAACTCCCCAGGGGAGCCTTTATGCAGCCCCACATGCAACTGGACCCTCCGGGTTCACTCTTTCACCGCAAGCCTAAATATAGCCCTAGCACGCCTGGCAGTCAACTGAAAGATTGGGCCACAGAAAATGTGTTACGAGCCCCATTCGCCCAGACAAAAGTGCCCCCAAAGGAAGGCTTTGGGTACATCTGAACTCCCCAGGGGAGCCTTTACGCAGCCCCACATGCAACTGGACCCTCCGGGTTCGCTCTTTACAGCAACCCTAAATATAACCCTAGCCAGCATGGCAGAAGACTGAAAACTCGGGCCACAGAAAAAGCGTTTCAACCCCCTTCGCCCGTCCAGAAGTTCCCCCAAAGGAAGGCTTTGGGTACAACTGAACTCCCCAGGGGAGCCTTTATGCAGCCCCACATGCAACTGGACCCTCCGTATTCACTGTTTACGAGCAACCCTAAATATAACCCTAGCCACCATGGCAGAAGACTGAAAACTCGGGCTCCAGAAAATGCGTTTCAAGCCCCATTCACCCATCCAGAAGTGCCCCCAAAGGAAGGCTTTGGGTACAAGTGAACTCCCCAGGGGAGCCTTTATGCAGCCCCACATGCAACTGGACCCCCCGGGTTCACTCTTTCACCGCAAGCCTAAATATAGCCCTCGGCGCAATGGGAGAAGACTGAAAAAGCGGGCCTCAGAAAACGCATTGCGATTCCCCTTGGACCATGCAAAAGTGCCCCCAAAGGAAGGCTTTGGGTCCAACTGAACTCCCCAGGGGAGCCTTTATGCAGCCCCACATGCAACTGGACCCTCCGGGTTCACTCTTTCACAGCAACCCTAAATATAGCCCTGGCCCGCCTGGCAGTCGACTGAAAACTCGGGCTCCAGAAAATGCGTTAAAAGCCTAATTCGCCCATCCAAAAGTGCCCCCAAAGGAAGGCTTTGGGTACAAGTGAACTCCCCAGGGGAGCCTTTACGCAGCCCCACATGTAACTGGACCCTCCGTATTCACTGTTTACGAGCAACCCTAAATATAACCCTAGCCAGCACGGCAGAAGACTGAAAACTCGGGCTCCAGAAAATGCGTTTCAAGCCCCATTCATCCATCCAGAAGTGCCCCCAAAGGAAGGCTTTGGGTACAAGTGAACTCCCCAGGGGAGCCTTTATGCAGCCCCACATGCAACTGGACCCTCCGTGTTCGCTCTTTACAGCAACCCTAAATATAACCCTAGCCAGCATGGCAGAAGACTAAAAACTCGGGCCCCAGAAAACGTGCTACAAGCCCCATTCGACCATCCAAAAGTGCCCCCAAAGGAAGGCTTTGGGTACAAGTGAACTCCCCAGGGGAGCCTTTATGCAGCCCCACATGCAACTGGACCCTCCGTGTTCACTCTTTCACAGCAACCCTAAATATAACCCTGGCCCGCCTGGCAGTCGACTGAAAAATGGGGCCCCAGAAAAACTGTTAAAAGCCTAATTCGCCCATCCAAAAGTGCCTCCAGAGGAAGGCTTTGGGTCCAACTGAACTCCCCAGGGGAGCCTTTACACAGCCCCACATGCAACTGGACCCTCCTTGTTCACTGTTTACGAGCAACCCTAAATATAACCCTAGCCACCATGGCAGAAAACTGAAAACTCAGGCCACAGAAAAAGCGTTTCAAGCCCCATTCACCCATCCAGAAGTGCCCCCAAAGGAAGGCTTTGGGTCCAACTGAACTCCCCAGGGGAGCCTTTATGCAGCCCCACATGCAACTGGACCCTCCGTGTTCACTCTTTCACAGCAACCCTAAATATAACCCTAGCCACCATGGCAGAAGACTGAAAACTCGGGCTCCAGAAAATGCGTTTCAAGCCCCATTCACCCATCCAGAAGTGCCCCCAAAGGAAGGCTTTGGGTACAAGTGAACTCCCCAGGGGAGCCTTTATGCAGCCCCACATGCAACTGGACCCTCCGTGTTCGCTCTTTACAGCAACCCTAAATATAACCCTAGCCAGCATGGCAGAAGACTAAAAACTCGGGCCCCAGAAAACGTGCTACAAGCCCCATTCGACCATCCAAAAGTGCCCCCAAAGGAAGGCTTTGGGTACAAGTGAACTCCCCAGGGGAGCCTTTATGCAGCCCCACATGCAACTGGACCCTCCGTATTCGCTCTTTCACAGCAACCCTAAATATAACCCTGGCCCGCCTGGCAGTCGACTGAAAAATGGGGCCCCAGAAAAACTGTTAAAAGCCTAATTCGCCCATCCAAAAGTGCCTCCAGAGGAAGGCTTTGGGTCCAACTGAACTCCCCAGGGGAGCCTTTACACAGCCCCACATGCAACTGGACCCTCCTTGTTCACTGTTTACGAGCAACCCTAAATATACCCCTAGCCACCATGGCAGAAGACTGAAAACTCGGGCTCCAGAAAATGCGTTTCAAGCCCCATTCACCCATCCAGAAGTGCCCCCAAAGGAAGGCTTTGGGTCCAACTGAACTCCCCAGGGGAGCCTTTATGCAGCCCCACATGCAACTGGACCCCCCGGGTTCACTCTTTCACCGCAAGCCTAAATATAGCCCTCGGCGCAATGGGAGAAGACTGAAAAAGCGGGCCTCAGAAAACGCATTGCGATTCCCCTTGGACCATGCAAAAGTGCCCCCAAAGGAAGGCTTTGGGTACAACTGGACTCCCCAGGGGAGCCTTAACGCAGCCCCACATGCAACTGGACCCTCCGTATTCGCTCTTTCACAGCAACCCTAAATATAGCCCTGGCCTGCCTGGCAGTCGACTGAAAACTCGGGCCCCAAAAAATGCATTAAAAGCCTAATTCGCCCATCCAAAAGTGCCCCCAGAGGAAGGCTTTGGGTACAAGTGAACTCCCCAGGGGAGCCTTTATGCAGGCCCATACGCAACTGGACCCCCCGTGTTCGCTGTTTACAAGCAACCCTAAATATAACCCTAGCCAGCATGGCAGAAAACTGAAAACTCAGGCCACAGAAAAAGCGTTTCAAGCCCCATTCACCCATCCAGAAGTGCCCCCAAAGGAAGGCTTTGGGTCCAACTGAACTCCCCAGGGGAGCCTTTATGCAGCCCCACATGCAACTGGACCCTCCGGGTTCACTCTTTCACAGCAACCCTAAATATAGCCCTGGCCCGCCTGGCAGTCGACTGAAAACTCGGGCCCCAGAAAATGCGTTAAAAGCCTAATTCGCCCATCCAAAAGTGCCCCCAAAGGAAGGCTTTGGGTACAACTGAACTCCCCAGGGGAGCCTAAACGCAGCCCCACATGCAACTGGACCCTCCGTGTTCGCTCTTTACAGCAACCCTAAATATAACCCTAGCCAGCATGGCAGAAGACTGAAAACTCGGGCCCCAGAAAACGTGCTACAAGCCCCATTCGACCATCCAAAAGTGCCCCCAAAGGAAGGCTTTGGGTACAAGTGAACTCCCCAGGGGAGCCTTTATGCAGCCCCACATGCAACTGGACCCTCCGGGTTCTCTCTTTCACCGCAAGCCTAAATATAGCCCTAGCACGCCTGGCAGTCAACTGAAAGATCGGGCCACAGAAAATGTGTTACGAGCCCCATTCGCCCAGACAAAAGTGCCCCCAAAGGAAGGCTTTGGGTACATCTGAACTCCCCAGGGGAGCCTTTACGCAGCCCCACATGCAACTGGACCCTCCGGGTTCGCTCTTTACAGCAACCCTAAATATAACCCTAGCCAGCATGGCAGAAGACTGAAAACTCGGGCCACAGAAAACGTGCTACAAGCCCCATTCGACCATCCAAAAGTGCCCCCAAAGGAAGGCTTTGGGTACAACTGAACTCCCCAGGGGAGCCTTTATGCAGCCCCACGTGCAACTGGACCCTCCGTATTCGCTCTTTCACAGCAACCCTAAATATAACCCTAGCCAACATGGCAGAAGACTGAAAACTCGGGCTCCAGAAAATGCGTTTCAAGCCCCATTCACCCATCCAGAAGTGCCCCAAAGGAAGGCTTTGGGTACAACTGAACTCCCCAGGGGAGCCTTTATGCAGCCCCACATGCAACTGGACCCTCCGTATTCACTGTTTACGAGCAACCCTAAATATAACCCTAGCCACCATGGCAGAAGACTGAAAACTCGGGCTCCAGAAAATGCGTTTCAAGCCCCATTCACCCATCCAGAAGTGCCCCCAAAGGAAGGCTTTGGGTCCAACTGAACTCCCCAGGGGAGCCTTTATGCAGCCCCACATGCAACTGGACCCCCCGGGTTCACTCTTTCACCGCAAGCCTAAATATAGCCCTCGGCGCAATGGGAGAAGACTGAAAAAGCGGGCCTCAGAAAACGCATTGCGATTCCCCTTGGACCATGCAAAAGTGCCCCCAAAGGAAGGCTTTGGGTACAACTGGACTCCCCAGGGGAGCCTTAACGCAGCCCCACATGCAACTGGACCCTCCGTATTCGCTCTTTCACAGCAACCCTAAATATAGCCCTGGCCTGCCTGGCAGTCGACTGAAAACTCGGGCCCCAAAAAATGCATTAAAAGCCTAATTCGCCCATCCAAAAGTGCCCCCAGAGGAAGGCTTTGGGTACAAGTGAACTCCCCAGGGGAGCCTTTATGCAGGCCCATACGCAACTGGACCCCCCGTGTTCGCTGTTTACAAGCAACCCTAAATATAACCCTAGCCAGCATGGCAGAAAACTGAAAACTCAGGCCACAGAAAAAGCGTTTCAAGCCCCATTCACCCATCCAGAAGTGCCCCCAAAGGAAGGCTTTGGGTCCAACTGAACTCCCCAGGGGAGCCTTTATGCAGCCCCACATGCAACTGGACCCTCCGGGTTCACTCTTTCACAGCAACCCTAAATATAGCCCTGGCCCGCCTGGCAGTCGACTGAAAACTCGGGCCCCAGAAAATGCGTTAAAAGCCTAATTCGCCCATCCAAAAGTGCCCCCAAAGGAAGGCTTTGGGTACAACTGAACTCCCCAGGGGAGCCTAAACGCAGCCCCACATGCAACTGGACCCTCCGTATTCACTGTTTACGAGCAACCCTAAATATAACCCTAGCCAGCACGGCAGAAGACTGAAAACTCGGGCTCCAGAAAATGCGTTTCAAGCCCCATTCACCCATCCAGAAGTGCCCCCAAAGGAAGGCTTTGGGTACAAGTGAACTCCCCAGGGGAGCCTTTATGCAGCCCCACATGCAACTGGACCCTCCGTGTTCGCTCTTTACAGCAACCCTAAATATAACCCTAGCCAGCATGGCAGAAGACTGAAAACTCAGGCCCCAGAAAACGTGCTACAAGCCCCATTCGACCATCCAAAAGTGCCCCCAAAGGAAGGCTTTGGGTACAAGTGAACTCCCCAGGGTGCCTTTATGCAGCCCCACATGCAACTGGACCCTCCGTATTCGCTCTTTCACAGCAAACCTAAATATACCCCTAGCCACCATGGCAGAAGACTGAAAACTCGGGCTCCAGAAAATGCGTTTCAAGCCCCATTCACCCATCCAGAAGTGCCCCAAAGGAAGGCTTTGGGTACAACTGAACTCCCCAGGGGAGCCTTTATGCAGCCCCACATGCAACTGGACCCTCCGGGTTCACTCTTTCACCGCAAGCCTAAATATAGCCCTAGCACGCCTGGCAGTCAACTGAAAGATTGGGCCACAGAAAATGTGTTACGAGCCCCATTCGCCCAGACAAAAGTGCCCCCAAAGGAAGGCTTTGGGTACATCTGAACTCCCCAGGGGAGCCTTTACGCAGCCCCACATGCAACTGGACCCTCCGGGTTCGCTCTTTACAGCAACCCTAAATATAACCCTAGCCAGCATGGCAGAAGACTGAAAACTCGGGCCACAGAAAAAGCGTTTCAACCCCCTTCGCCCGTCCAGAAGTGCCCCCAAAGGAAGGCTTTGGGTACAACTGAACTCCCCAGGGGAGCCTTTATGCAGCCCCACATGCAACTGGACCCTCCGTATTCACTGTTTACGAGCAACCCTAAATATAACCCTAGCCACCATGGCAGAAGACTGAAAACTCGGGCTCCAGAAAATGCGTTTCAAGCCCCATTCACCCATCCAGAAGTGCCCCCAAAGGAAGGCTTTGGGTACAAGTGAACTCCCCAGGGGAGCCTTTATGCAGCCCCACATGCAACTGGACCCCCCGGGTTCACTCTTTCACCGCAAGCCTAAATATAGCCCTCGGAGCAATGGGAGAAGACTGAAAAAGCGGGCCTCAGAAAACGCATTGCGATTCCCCTTGGACCATGCAAAAGTGCCCCCAAAGGAAGGCTTTGGGTCCAACTGAACTCCCCAGGGGAGCCTTTATGCAGCCCCACATGCAACTGGACCCTCCGGGTTCACTCTTTCACAGCAACCCTAAATATAGCCCTGGCCCGCCTGGCAGTCGACTGAAAACTCGGGCTCCAGAAAATGCGTTAAAAGCCTAATTCGCCCATCCAAAAGTGCCCCCAAAGGAAGGCTTTGGGTACAAGTGAACTCCCCAGGGGAGCCTTTACGCAGCCCCACATGCAACTGGACCCTCCGTATTCACTGTTTACGAGCAACCCTAAATATAACCCTAGCCAGCACGGCAGAAGACTGAAAACTCGGGCTCCAGAAAATGCGTTTCAAGCCCCATTCACCCATCCAGAAGTGCCCCCAAAGGAAGGCTTTGGGTACAAGTGAACTCCCCAGGGGAGCCTTTATGCAGCCCCACATGCAACTGGACCCTCCGTGTTCGCTCTTTACAGCAACCCTAAATATAACCCTAGCCAGCATGGCAGAAGACTAAAAACTCGGGCCACAGAAAACGTGCTACAAGCCCCATTCGACCATCCAAAAGTGCCCCCAAAGGAAGGCTTTGGGTACAAGTGAACTCCCCAGGGGAGCCTTTATGCAGCCCCACATGCAACTGGACCCTCCGTATTCGCTCTTTCACAGCAACCCTAAATATAACCCTGGCCCGCCTGGCAGTCGACTGAAAAATGGGGCCCCAGAAAAACTGTTAAAAGCCTAATTCGCCCATCCAAAAGTGCCTCCAGAGGAAGGCTTTGGGTCCAACTGAACTCCCCAGGGGAGCCTTTACACAGCCCCACATGCAACTGGACCCTCCTTGTTCACTGTTTACGAGCAACCCTAAATATAACCCTAGCCACCATGGCAGAAGACTGAAAACTCGGGCTCCAGAAAATGCGTTTCAAGCCCCATTCACCCATCCAGAAGTGCCCCCAAAGGAAGGCTTTGGGTCCAACTGAACTCCCCAGGGGAGCCTTTATGCAGCCCCACATGCAACTGGACCCCCCGGGTTCACTCTTTCACCGCAAGCCTAAATATAGCCCTCGGCGCAATGGGAGAAGACTGAAAAAGCGGGCCTCAGAAAACGCATTGCGATTCCCCTTGGACCATGCAAAAGTGCCCCCAAAGGAAGGCTTTGGGTACAACTGGACTCCCCAGGGGAGCCTTAACGCAGCCCCACATGCAACTGGACCCTCCGTATTCGCTCTTTCACAGCAACCCTAAATATAGCCCTGGCCTGCCTGGCAGTCGACTGAAAACTCGGGCCCCAAAAAATGCATTAAAAGCCTAATTCGCCCATCCAAAAGTGCCCCCAGAGGAAGGCTTTGGGTACAAGTGAACTCCCCAGGGGAGCCTTTATGCAGGCCCATACGCAACTGGACCCCCCGTGTTCGCTGTTTACAAGCAACCCTAAATATAACCCTAGCCAGCATGGCAGAAAACTGAAAACTCAGGCCACAGAAAAAGCGTTTCAAGCCCCATTCACCCATCCAGAAGTGCCCCCAAAGGAAGGCTTTGGGTCCAACTGAACTCCCCAGGGGAGCCTTTATGCAGCCCCACATGCAACTGGACCCTCCGGGTTCACTCTTTCACAGCAACCCTAAATATAGCCCTGGCCCGCCTGGCAGTCGACTGAAAACTCGGGCCCCAGAAAATGCGTTAAAAGCCTAATTCGCCCATCCAAAAGTGCCCCCAAAGGAAGGCTTTGGGTACAACTGAACTCCCCAGGGGAGCCTAAACGCAGCCCCACATGCAACTGGACCCTCCGTGTTCGCTCTTTACAGCAACCCTAAATATAACCCTAGCCAGCATGGCAGAAGACTGAAAACTCGGGCCCCAGAAAACGTGCTACAAGCCCCATTCGACCATCCAAAAGTGCCCCCAAAGGAAGGCTTTGGGTACAAGTGAACTCCCCAGGGGAGCCTTTATGCAGCCCCACATGCAACTGGACCCTCCGGGTTCTCTCTTTCACCGCAACCCTAAATATAGCCCTAGCACGCCTGGCAGTCAACTGAAAGATCGGGCCACAGAAAATGTGTTACGAGCCCCATTCGCCCAGACAAAAGTGCCCCCAAAGGAAGGCTTTGGGTACAACTGAACTCCCCAGGGGAGCCTTTACGCAGCCCCACATGCAACTGGACCCTCCGGGTTCGCTCTTTACAGCAACCCTAAATATAACCCTAGCCAGCATGGCAGAAGACTGAAAACTCGGGCCACAGAAAACGTGCTACAAGCCCCATTCGACCATCCAAAAGTGCCCCCAAAGGAAGGCTTTGTGTACAACTGAACTCCCCAGGGGAGCCTTTATGCAGCCCCACGTGCAACTGGACCCTCCGTATTCGCTCTTTCACAGCAACCCTAAATATAACCCTAGCCACCATGGCAGAAGACTGAAAACTCGGGCTCCAGAAAATGCGTTTCAAGCCCCATTCACCCATCCAGAAGTGCCCCCAAAGGAAGGCTTTGGGTCCAACTGAACTCCCCAGGGGAGCCTTTATGCAGCCCCACATGCAACTGGACCCCCCGGGTTCACTCTTTCACCGCAAGCCTAAATATAGCCCTCGGCGCAATGGGAGAAGACTGAAAAAGCGGGCCTCAGAAAACGCATTGCGATTCCCCTTGGACCATGCAAAAGTGCCCCCAAAGGAAGGCTTTGGGTACAACTGGACTCCCCAGGGGAGCCTTAACGCAGCCCCACATGCAACTGGACCCTCCGTATTCGCTCTTTCACAGCAACCCTAAATATAGCCCTGGCCTGCCTGGCAGTCGACTGAAAACTCGGGCCCCAAAAAATGCATTAAAAGCCTAATTCGCCCATCCAAAAGTGCCCCCAGAGGAAGGCTTTGGGTACAAGTGAACTCCCCAGGGGAGCCTTTATGCAGGCCCATACGCAACTGGACCCCCCGTGTTCGCTGTTTACAAGCAACCCTAAATATAACCCTAGCCAGCATGGCAGAAAACTGAAAACTCAGGCCACAGAAAAAGCGTTTCAAGCCCCATTCACCCATCCAGAAGTGCCCCCAAAGGAAGGCTTTGGGTCCAACTGAACTCCCCAGGGGAGCCTTTATGCAGCCCCACATGCAACTGGACCCTCCGGGTTCACTCTTTCACAGCAACCCTAAATATAGCCCTGGCCCGCCTGGCAGTCGACTGAAAACTCGGGCCCCAGAAAATGCGTTAAAAGCCTAATTCGCCCATCCAAAAGTGCCCCCAAAGGAAGGCTTTGGGTACAACTGAACTCCCCAGGGGAGCCTAAACGCAGCCCCACATGCAACTGGACCCTCCGTGTTCGCTCTTTACAGCAACCCTAAATATAACCCTAGCCAGCATGGCAGAAGACTGAAAACTCAGGCCCCAGAAAACGTGCTACAAGCCCCATTCGACCATCCAAAAGTGCCCCCAAAGGAAGGCTTTGGGTACAAGTGAACTCCCCAGGGTGCCTTTATGCAGCCCCACATGCAACTGGACCCTCCGTATTCGCTCTTTCACAGCAACCCTAAATATAACCCTAGCCACCATGGCAGAAGACTGAAAACTCGGGCTCCAGAAAATGCGTTTCAAGCCCCATTCACCCATCCAGAAGTGCCCCAAAGGAAGGCTTTGGGTACAACTGAACTCCCCAGGGGAGCCTTTATGCAGCCCCACATGCAACTGGACCCTCCGGGTTCACTCTTTCACCGCAAGCCTATATATAGCCCTAGCACGCCTGGCAGTCAACTGAAAGATCGGGCCACAGAAAATGTGTTACGAGCCCCATTCGCCCAGACAAAAGTGCCCCCAAAGGAAGGCTTTGGGTACATCTGAACTCCCCAGGGGAGCCTTTACGCAGCCCCACATGCAACTGGACCCTCCGGGTTCTTTCTTTACAGCAACCCTAAATATAACCCTAGCCAGCATGGCAGAAGACTGAAAACTCGGGCCACAGAAAAAGCGTTTCAACCCCCTTCGCCCGTCCAGAAGTGCCCCCAAAGGAAGGCTTTGGGTACAACTGAACTCCCCAGGGGAGCCTTTATGCAGCCCCACATGCAACTGGACCCTCCGTATTCACTGTTTACGAGCAACCCTAAATATAACCCTAGCCACCATGGCAGAAGACTGAAAACTCGGGCTCCAGAAAATGCGTTTCAACCCCCTTCGCCCGTCCAGAAGTGCCCCCAAAGGAAGGCTTTGGGTACAAGTGAACTCCCCAGGGGAGCCTTTACGCAGCCCCACATGCAACTGGACCCTCCGTATTCACTGTTTACGAGCAACCCTAAATATAACCCTAGCCAGCACGGCAGAAGACTGAAAACTCGGGCTCCAGAAAAAGCGTTTCAAGCCCCATTCACCCATCCAGAAGTGCCCCCAAAGGAAGGCTTTGGGTACAAGTGAACTCCCCAGGGGAGCCTTTATGCAGCCCCACATGCAACTGGACCCTCCGTGTTCGCTCTTTACAGCAACCCTAAATATAACCCTAGCCAGCATGGCAGAAGACTAAAAACTCGGGCCCCAGAAAACGTGCTACAAGCCCCATTCGACCATCCAAAAGTGCCCCCAAAGGAAGGCTTTGGGTACAAGTGAACTCCCCAGGGGAGCCTTTATGCAGCCCCACATGCAACTGGACCCTCCGTATTCGCTCTTTCACAGCAACCCTAAATATAACCCTGGCCCGCCTGGCAGTCGACTGAAAAATCGGGCCCCAGAAAAACTGTTAAAAGCCTAATTCGCCCATCCAAAAGTGCCCCCAGAGGAAGGCTTTGGGTCCAACTGAACTCCCCAGGGGAGCCTTTACACAGCCCCACATGCAACTGGACCCTCCTTGTTCACTGTTTACGAGCAACCCTAAATATACCCCTAGCCACCATGGCAGAAGACTGAAAACTCGGGCTCCAGAAAATGCGTTTCAAGCCCCATTCACCCATCCAGAAGTGCCCCCAAAGGAAGGCTTTGGGTCCAACTGAACTCCCCAGGGGAGCCTTTATGCAGCCCCACATGCAACTGGACCCCCCGGGTTCACTCTTTCACCGCAAGCCTAAATATAGCCCTCGGCGCAATGGGAGAAGACTGAAAAAGCGGGCCTCAGAAAACTCATGCGATTCCCCTTGGACCATGCAAAAGTGCCCCCAAAGGAAGGCTTTGGGTACAACTGGACTCCCCAGGGGAGCCTTAACGCAGCCCCACATGCAACTGGACCCTCCGTATTCGCTCTTTCACAGCAACCCTAAATATAGCCCTGGCCTGCCTGGCAGTCGATTGAAAACTCGGGCCCCAAAAAATGCATTAAAAGCCTAATTCGCCCATCCAAAAGTGCCCCCAGAGGAAGGCTTTGGGTACAAGTGAACTCCCCAGGGGAGCCTTTATGCAGGCCCATACGCAACTGGACCCCCCGTGTTCGCTGTTTACAAGCAACCCTAAATATAACCCTAGCCAGCATGGCAGAAGACTGAAAACTCAGGCCACAGAAAAAGCGTTTCAAGCCCCATTCACCCATCCAGAAGTGCCCCCAAAGGAAGGCTTTGGGTCCAACTGAACTCCCCAGGGGAGCCTTTATGCAGCCCCACATGCAACTGGACCCTCCGGGTTCACTCTTTCACAGCAACCCTAAATATAGCCCTGGCCCGCCTGGCAGTCGACTGAAAACTCGGGCCCCAGAAAATGCGTTAAAAGCCTAATTCGCCCATCCAAAAGTGCCCCCAAAGGAAGGCTTTGGGTACAACTGAACTCCCCAGGGGAGCCTAAACGCAGCCCCACATGCAACTGGACCCTCCGTGTTCGCTCTTTACAGCAACCCTAAATATAACCCTAGCCAGCATGGCAGAAGACTGAAAACTCGGGCCCCAGAAAACGTGCTACAAGCCCCATTCGACCATCCAAAAGTGCCCCCAAAGGAAGGCTTTGGGTACAAGTGAACTCCCCAGGGGAGCCTTTATGCAGCCCCACATGCAACTGGACCCTCCGGGTTCTCTCTTTCACCGCAAGCCTAAATATAGCCCTAGCACGCCTGGCAGTCAACTGAAAGATCGGGCCACAGAAAATGTGTTACGAGCCCCATTCGCCCAGACAAAAGTGCCCCCAAAGGAAGGCTTTGGGTACATCTGAACTCCCCAGGGGAGCCTTTACGCAGCCCCACATGCAACTGGACCCTCCGGGTTCGCTCTTTACAGCAACCCTAAATATAACCCTAGCCAGCATGGCAGAAGACTGAAAACTCGGGCCACAGAAAAAGCGTTTCAACCCCCTTCGCCCGTCCAGAAGTGCCCCCAAAGGAAGGCTTTGGGTACAACTGAACTCCCCAGGGGAGCCTTTATGCAGCCCCACATGCAACTGGACCCTCCGTATTCACTGTTTACGAGCAACCCTAAATATAACCCTAGCCACCATGGCAGAAGACTGAAAACTCGGGCTCCAGAAAATGCGTTTCAAGCCCCATTCACCCATCCAGAAGTGCCCCCAAAGGAAGGCTTTGGGTACAAGTGAACTCCCCAGGGGAGCCTTTATGCAGCCCCACATGCAACTGGACCCCCCGGGTTCACTCTTTCACCGCAAGCCTAAATATAGCCCTCGGCGCAATGGGAGAAGACTGAAAAAGCGGGCCTCAGAAAACGCATTGCGATTCCCCTTGGACCATGCAAAAGTGCCCCCAAAGGAAGGCTTTGGGTCCAACTGAACTCCCCAGGGGAGCCTTTATGCAGCCCCACATGCAACTGGACCCTCCGGGTTCACTCTTTCACAGCAACCCTAAATATAGCCCTGGCCCGCCTGGCAGTCGACTGAAAACTCGGGCTCCAGAAAATGCGTTAAAAGCCTAATTCGCCCATCCAAAAGTGCCCCCAAAGGAAGGCTTTGGGTACAACTGAACTCCCCAGGGGAGCCTTTACGCAGCCCCACATGCAACTGGACCCTCCGTATTCACTGTTTACGAGCAACCCTAAATATAACCCTAGCCAGCACGGCAGAAGACTGAAAACTCGGGCTCCAGAAAATGCATTTCAAGCCCCATTCACCCATCCAGAAGTGCCCCCAAAGGAAGGCTTTGGGTACAAGTGAACTCCCCAGGGGAGCCTTTATGCAGCCCCACATGCAACTGGACCCTCCGTGTTCGCTCTTTACAGCAACCCTAAATATAACCCTAGCCAGCATGGCAGAAGACTAAAAACTCGGGCCCCAGAAAACGTGCTACAAGCCCCATTCGACCATCCAAAAGTGCCCCCAAAGGAAGGCTTTGGGTACAAGTGAACTCCCCAGGGGAGCCTTTATGCAGCCCCACATGCAACTGGACCCTCCGTATTCGCTCTTTCACAGCAACCCTAAATATAACCCTGGCCCGCCTGGCAGTCGACTGAAAAATCGGGCCCCAGAAAAACTGTTAAAAGCCTAATTCGCCCATCCAAAAGTGCCCCCAGAGGAAGGCTTTGGGTCCAACTGAACTCCCCAGGGGAGCCTTTACACAGCCCCACATGCAACTGGACCCTCCTTGTTCACTGTTTACGAGCAACCCTAAATATACCCCTAGCCACCATGGCAGAAGACTGAAAACTCGGGCTCCAGAAAATGCGTTTCAAGCCCCATTCACCCATCCAGAAGTGCCCCCAAAGGAAGGCTTTGGGTCCAACTGAACTCCCCAGGGGAGCCTTTATGCAGCCCCACATGCAACTGGACCCCCCGGGTTCACTCTTTCACCGCAAGCCTAAATATAGCCCTCGGCGCAATGGGAGAAGACTGAAAAAGCGGGCCTCAGAAAACTCATGCGATTCCCCTTGGACCATGCAAAAGTGCCCCCAAAGGAAGGCTTTGGGTACAACTGGACTCCCCAGGGGAGCCTTAACGCAGCCCCACATGCAACTGGACCCTCCGTATTCGCTCTTTCACAGCAACCCTAAATATAGCCCTGGCCTGCCTGGCAGTCGATTGAAAACTCGGGCCCCAAAAAATGCATTAAAAGCCTAATTCGCCCATCCAAAAGTGCCCCCAGAGGAAGGCTTTGGGTACAAGTGAACTCCCCAGGGGAGCCTTTATGCAGGCCCATACGCAACTGGACCCCCCGTGTTCGCTGTTTACAAGCAACCCTAAATATAACCCTAGCCAGCATGGCAGAAGACTGAAAACTCAGGCCACAGAAAAAGCGTTTCAAGCCCCATTCACCCATCCAGAAGTGCCCCCAAAGGAAGGCTTTGGGTCCAACTGAACTCCCCAGGGGAGCCTTTATGCAGCCCCACATGCAACTGGACCCTCCGGGTTCACTCTTTCACAGCAACCCTAAATATAGCCCTGGCCCGCCTGGCAGTCGACTGAAAACTCGGGCCCCAGAAAATGCGTTAAAAGCCTAATTCGCCCATCCAAAAGTGCCCCCAAAGGAAGGCTTTGGGTACAACTGAACTCCCCAGGGGAGCCTAAACGCAGCCCCACATGCAACTGGACCCTCCGTGTTCGCTCTTTACAGCAACCCTAAATATAACCATAGCCAGCATGGCAGAAGACTGAAAACTCGGGCCCCAGAAAACGTGCTACAAGCCCCATTCGACCATCCAAAAGTGCCCCCAAAGGAAGGCTTTGGGTACAAGTGAACTCCCCAGGGGAGCCTTTATGCAGCCCCACATGCAACTGGACCCTCCGGGTTCTCTCTTTCACCGCAAGCCTAAATATAGCCCTAGCACGCCTGGCAGTCAACTGAAAGATCGGGCCACAGAAAATGTGTTACGAGCCCCATTCGCCCAGACAAAAGTGCCCCCAAAGGAAGGCTTTGGGTACATCTGAACTCCCCAGGGGAGCCTTTACGCAGCCCCACATGCAACTGGACCCTCCGGGTTCGCTCTTTACAGCAACCCTAAATATAACCCTAGCCAGCATGGCAGAAGACTGAAAACTCGGGCCACAGAAAAAGCGTTTCAACCCCCTTCGCCCGTCCAGAAGTGCCCCCAAAGGAAGGCTTTGGGTCCAACTGAACTCCCCAGGGGAGCCTTTATGCAGCCCCACATGCAACTGGACCCTCCGTATTCACTGTTTACGAGCAACCCTAAATATAACCCTAGCCACCATGGCAGAAGACTGAAAACTCGGGCTCCAGAAAATGCGTTTCAAGCCCCATTCACCCATCCAGAAGTGCCCCCAAAGGAAGGCTTTGGGTACAAGTGAACTCCCCAGGGGAGCCTTTATGCAGCCCCACATGCAACTGGACCCCCCGGGTTCACTCTTTCACCGCAAGCCTAAATATAGCCCTCGGCGCAATGGGAGAAGACTGAAAAAGCGGGCCTCAGAAAACGCATTGCGATTCCCCTTGGACCATGCAAAAGTGCCCCCAAAGGAAGGCTTTGGGTACAACTGGACTCCCCAGGGGAGCCTTAACGCAGCCCCACATGCAACTGGACCCTCCGTATTCGCTCTTTCACAGCAACCCTAAATATAGCCCTGGCCTGCCTGGCAGTCGACTGAAAACTCAGGCCCCAAAAAATGCATTAAAAGCCTAATTCGCCCATCCAAAAGTGCCCCCAGAGGAAGGCTTTGGGTACAAGTGAACTCCCCAGGGGAGCCTTTATGCAGGCCCATACGCAACTGGACCCCCCGTGTTCGCTGTTTACAAGCAACCCTAAATATAACCCTAGCCAGCATGGCAGAAAACTGAAAACTCAGGCCACAGAAAAAGCGTTTCAAGCCCCATTCACCCATCCAGAAGTGCCCCCAGAGGAAGGCTTTGGGTCCAACTGAACTCCCCAGGGGAGCATTTATGCAGCCCCACATGCAACTGGACCCTCCGTATTCGCTCTTTCACAGCAACCCTAAATATAGCCCTGGCCCGCCTGGCAGTCGACTGAAAACTCGGGCTCCAGAAAATGCGTTAAAAGCCTAATTCGCCCATCCAAAAGTGCCCCCAAAGGAAGGCTTTGGGTACAAGTGAACTCCCCAGGGGAGCCTTTACGCAGCCCCACATGCAACTGGACCCTCCGTATTCACTGTTTACGAGCAACCCTAAATATAACCCTAGCCAGCACGGCAGAAGACTGAAAACTCGGGCTCCAGAAAATGCGTTTCAAGCCCCATTCACCCATCCAGAAGTGCCCCCAAAGGAAGGCTTTGGGTACAAGTGAACTCCCCAGGGGAGCCTTTATGCAGCCCCACATGCAACTGGACCCTCCGTGTTCGCTCTTTACAGCATCCCTAAATATATCCCTAGCCAGCATGGCAGAAGACTAAAAACTCGGGCCCCAGAAAACGTGTTACAAGCCCCATTCGACCATCCAAAAGTGCCCCCAAAGGAAGGCTTTGGGTACAAGTGAACTCCCCAGGGGAGCCTTTATGCAGCCCCACATGCAACTGGACCCTCCGTATTCGCTCTTTCACAGCAACCCTAAATATAACCCTGGCCCGCCTGGCAGTCGACTGAAAAATCGGGCCCCAGAAAAACTATTAAAAGCCTAATTCGCCCATCCAAAAGTGCCCCCAGAGGAAGGCTTTGGGTCCAACTGAACTCCCCAGGGGAGCCTTTACACAGCCCCACATGCAACTGGACCCTCCTTGTTCACTGTTTACGAGCAACCCTAAATATACCCCTAGCCACCATGGCAGAAGACTGAAAACTCGGGCTCCAGAAAATGCGTTTCAAGCCCCATTCACCCATCCAGAAGTGCCCCCAAAGGAAGACTTTGGGTACAAGTGAACTCCCCAGGGGAGCCTTTACGCAGCCCCACATGCAACTGGACCCTCCGTATTTGCTCTTTCACAGCAAACCTAAATATAGCCCTGGCCCGCCTGGCAGTCGACTGAAAACTCGGGCCCCAGAAAATGCGTTAAAAGCCTAATTCGCCCATCCAAAAGTGCCCCCAGAGGAAGGCTTTGGGTACAACTGAACTCCCCAGGGGAGCCTAAACGCAGCCCCACATGCAACTGGACCCTCCGGGTTCGCTCTTTACAGCAACCCTAAATATAACCCTAGCCAGCATGGCAGAAGACTGAAAACTCGGGCCACAGAAAACGTGCTACAAGCCCCATTCGACCATCCAAAAGTGCCCCCAAAGGAAGGCTTTGGGTCCAACTGAACTCCCCAGGGGAGCCTTTATGCAGCCCCACATGCAACTGGACCCCCCGGGTTCACTCTTTCACCGCAAGCCTAAATATAGCCCTCGGCGCAATGGGAGAAGACTGAAAAAGCGGGCCTCAGAAAACGCATTGCGATTCCCCTTGGACCATGCAAAAGTGCCCCCAAAGGAAGGCTTTGGGTCCAACTGAACTCCCCAGGGGAGCCTTTATGCAGCCCCACATGCAACTGGACCCTCCGGGTTCACTCTTTCACAGCAACCCTAAATATAGCCCTGGCCCGCCTGGCAGTCGACTGAAAACTCGGGCTCCAGAAAATGCGTTAAAAGCCTAATTCGCCCATCCAAAAGTGCCCCCAAAGGAAGGCTTTGGGTACAAGTGAACTCCCCAGGGGAGCCTTTACGCAGCCCCACATGCAACTGGACCCTCCGTATTCACTGTTTACGAGCAACCCTAAATATAACCCTAGCCAGCACGGCAGAAGACTGAAAACTCGGGCTCCAGAAAATGCGTTTCAAGCCCCATTCACCCATCCAGAAGTGCCCCCAAAGGAAGGCTTTGGGTACAACTGAACTCCCCAGGGGAGCCTTTATGCAGCCCCACATGCAACTGGACCCTCCGTGTTCGCTCTTTACAGCAACCCTAAATATATCCCTAGCCAGCATGGCAGAAGACTAAAAACTCGGGCCCCAGAAAACGTGCTACAAGCCCCATTCGACCATCCAAAAGTGCCCCCAAAGGAAGGCTTTGGGTACAACTGAACTCCCCAGGGGAGCCTTTATGCAGCCCCACATGCAACTGGACCCTCCGTATTCGCTCTTTCACAGCAACCCTAAATATAACCCTGGCCCGCCTGGCAGTCGACTGAAAAATCGGGCCCCAGAAAAACTATTAAAAGCCTAATTCGCCCATCCAAAAGTGCCCCCAGAGGAAGGCTTTGGGTACAACTGAACTCCCCAGGGGAGCCTTTACACAGCCCCACATGCAACTGGACCCTCCTTGTTCACTGTTTACGAGCAACCCTAAATATACCCCTAGCCACCATGGCAGAAGACTGAAAACTCGGGCTCCAGAAAATGCGTTTCAAGCCCCATTCACCCATCCAGAAGTGCCCCCAAAGGAAGACTTTGGGTACAAGTGAACTCCCCAGGGGAGCCTTTACGCAGCCCCACATGCAACTGGACCCTCCGTATTTGCTCTTTCACAGCAAACCTAAATATAGCCCTGGCCCGCCTGGCAGTCGACTGAAAACTCGGGCCCCAGAAAATGCGTTAAAAGCCTAATTCGCCCATCCAAAAGTGCCCCCAGAGGAAGGCTTTGGGTACAACTGAACTCCCCAGGGGAGCCTAAACGCAGCCCCACATGCAACTGGACCCTCCGGGTTCGCTCTTTACAGCAACCCTAAATATAACCCTAGCCAGCATGGCAGAAGACTGAAAACTCGGGCCACAGAAAACGTGCTACAAGCCCCATTCGACCATCCAAAAGTGCCCCCAAAGGAAGGCTTTGGGTCCAACTGAACTCCCCAGGGGAGCCTTTATGCAGCCCCACATGCAACTGGACCCCCCGGGTTCACTCTTTCACCGCAAGCCTAAATATAGCCCTCGGCGCAATGGGAGAAGACTGAAAAAGCGGGCCTCAGAAAACGCATTGCGATTCCCCTTGGACCATGCAAAAGTGCCCCCAAAGGAAGGCTTTGGGTACAACTGGACTCCCCAGGGGAGCCTTAACGCAGCCCCACATGCAACTGGACCCTCCGTATTCGCTCTTTCACAGCAACCCTAAATATAGCCCTGGCCTGCCTGGCAGTCGACTGAAAACTCGGGCCCCAAAAAATGCATTAAAAGCCTAATTCGCCCATCCAAAAGTGCCCCCAGAGGAAGGCTTTGGGTACAACTGAACTCCCCAGGGGAGCCTTTATGCAGGCCCATACGCAACTGGACCCCCCGTGTTCGCTGTTTACAAGCAACCCTAAATATAACCCTAGCCAGCATGGCAGAAGACTGAAAACTCAGGCCACAGAAAAAGCGTTTCAAGCCCCATTCACCCATCCAGAAGTGCCCCCAAAGGAAGGCTTTGGGTCCAACTGAACTCCCCAGGGGAGCCTTTATGCAGCCCCACATGCAACTGGACCCTCCGGGTTCACTCTTTCACAGCAACCCTAAATATAGCCCTGGCCCGCCTGGCAGTCGACTGAAAACTCGGGCCCCAGAAAATGCGTTAAAAGCCTAATTCGCCCATCCAAAAGTGCCCCCAAAGGAAGGCTTTGGGTACAACTGAACTCCCCAGGGGAGCCTAAACGCAGCCCCACATGCAACTGGACCCTCCGTGTTCGCTCTTTACAGCAACCCTAAATATAACCCTAGCCAGCATGGCAGAAGACTGAAAACTCGGGCCCCAGAAAACGTGCTACAAGCCCCATTCGACCATCCAAAAGTGCCCCCAAAGGAAGGCTTTGGGTACAAGTGAACTCCCCAGGGGAGCCTTTATGCAGCCCCACATGCAACTGGACCCTCCGGGTTCTCTCTTTCACCGCAAGCCTAAATATAGCCCTAGCACGCCTGGCAGTCAACTGAAAGATCGGGCCACAGAAAATGTGTTACGAGCCCCATTCGCCCAGACAAAAGTGCCCCCAAAGGAAGGCTTTGGGTACATCTGAACTCCCCAGGGGAGCCTTTACGCAGCCCCACATGCAACTGGACCCTCCGGGTTCGCTCTTTACAGCAACCCTAAATATAACCCTAGCCAGCATGGCAGAAGACTGAAAACTCGGGCCACAGAAAAAGCGTTTCAACCCCCTTCGCCCGTCCAGAAGTGCCCCCAAAGGAAGGCTTTGGGTACAACTGAACTCCCCAGGGGAGCCTTTATGCAGCCCCACATGCAACTGGACCCTCCGTATTCACTGTTTACGAGCAACCCTAAATATAACCCTAGCCACCATGGCAGAAGACTGAAAACTCGGGCTCCAGAAAATGCGTTTCAAGCCCCATTCACCCATCCAGAAGTGCCCCCAAAGGAAGGCTTTGGGTACAAGTGAACTCCCCAGGGGAGCCTTTATGCAGCCCCACATGCAACTGGACCCCCCGGGTTCACTCTTTCACCGCAAGCCTAAATATAGCCCTCGGCGCAATGGGAGAAGACTGAAAAAGCGGGCCTCAGAAAACGCATTGCGATTCCCCTTGGACCATGCAAAAGTGCCCCCAAAGGAAGGCTTTGGGTCCAACTGAACTCCCCAGGGGAGCCTTTATGCAGCCCCACATGCAACTGGACCCTCCGGGTTCACTCTTTCACAGCAACCCTAAATATAGCCCTGGCCCGCCTGGCAGTCGACTGAAAACTCGGGCTCCAGAAAATGCGTTAAAAGCCTAATTCGCCCATCCAAAAGTGCCCCCAAAGGAAGGCTTTGGGTACAAGTGAACTCCCCAGGGGAGCCTTTACGCAGCCCCACATGCAACTGGACCCTCCGTATTCACTGTTTACGAGCAACCCTAAATATAACCCTAGCCAGCACGGCAGAAGACTGAAAACTCGGGCTCCAGAAAAAGCGTTTCAAGCCCCATTCACCCATCCAGAAGTGCCCCCAAAGGAAGGCTTTGGGTACAAGTGAACTCCCCAGGGGAGCCTTTATGCAGCCCCACATGCAACTGGACCCTCCGTGTTCGCTCTTTACAGCAACCCTAAATATAACCCTAGCCAGCATGGCAGAAGACTAAAAACTCGGGCCCCAGAAAACGTGCTACAAGCCCCATTCGACCATCCAAAAGTGCCCCCAAAGGAAGGCTTTGGGTACAAGTGAACTCCCCAGGGGAGCCTTTATGCAGCCCCACATGCAACTGGACCCTCCGTATTCGCTCTTTCACAGCAACCCTAAATATAACCCTGGCCCGCCTGGCAGTCGACTGAAAAATCGGGCCCCAGAAAAACTGTTAAAAGCCTAATTCGCCCATCCAAAAGTGCCCCCAGAGGAAGGCTTTGGGTCCAACTGAACTCCCCAGGGGAGCCTTTACACAGCCCCACATGCAACTGGACCCTCCTTGTTCACTGTTTACGAGCAACCCTAAATATAACCCTAGCCACCATGGCAGAAGACTGAAAACTCGGGCTCCAGAAAATGCGTTTCAAGCCCCATTCACCCATCCAGAAGTGCCCCCAAAGGAAGGCTTTGGGTCCAACTGAACTCCCCAGGGGAGCCTTTATGCAGCCCCACATGCAACTGGACCCCCCGGGTTCACTCTTTCACCGCAAGCCTAAATATAGCCCTCGGCGCAATGGGAGAAGACTGAAAAAGCGGGCCTCAGGAAACTCATGCGATTCCCCTTGGACCATGCAAAAGTGCCCCCAAAGGAAGGCTTTGGGTACAACTGGACTCCCCAGGGGAGCCTTAACGCAGCCCCACATGCAACTGGACCCTCCGTATTCGCTCTTTCACAGCAACCCTAAATATAGCCCTGGCCTGCCTGGCAGTCGACTGAAAACTCGGGCCCCAAAAAATGCATTAAAAGCCTAATTCGCCCATCCAAAAGTGCCCCCAGAGGAAGGCTTTGGGTACAAGTGAACTCCCCAGGGGAGCCTTTATGCAGGCCCATACGCAACTGGACCCCCCGTGTTCGCTGTTTACAAGCAACCCTAAATATAACCCTAGCCAGCATGGCAGAAGACTGAAAACTCAGGCCACAGAAAAAGCGTTTCAAGCCCCATTCACCCATCCAGAAGTGCCCCCAAAGGAAGGCTTTGGGTCCAACTGAACTCCCCAGGGGAGCCTTTATGCAGCCCCACATGCAACTGGACCCTCCGGGTTCACTCTTTCACAGCAACCCTAAATATAGCCCTGGCCCGCCTGGCAGTCGACTGAAAACTCGGGCCCCAGAAAATGCGTTAAAAGCCTAATTCGCCCATCCAAAAGTGCCCCCAAAGGAAGGCTTTGGGTACAACTGAACTCCCCAGGGGAGCCTAAACGCAGCCCCACATGCAACTGGACCCTCCGTGTTCGCTCTTTACAGCAACCCTAAATATAACCCTAGCCAGCATGGCAGAAGACTGAAAACTCGGGCCCCAGAAAACGTGCTACAAGCCCCATTCGACCATCCAAAAGTGCCCCCAAAGGAAGGCTTTGGGTACAAGTGAACTCCCCAGGGGAGCCTTTATGCAGCCCCACATGCAACTGGACCCTCCGGGTTCTCTCTTTCACCGCAAGCCTAAATATAGCCCTAGCACGCCTGGCAGTCAACTGAAAGATCGGGCCACAGAAAATGTGTTACGAGCCCCATTCGCCCAGACAAAAGTGCCCCCAAAGGAAGGCTTTGGGTACATCTGAACTCCCCAGGGGAGCCTTTACGCAGCCCCACATGCAACTGGACCCTCCGGGTTCGCTCTTTACAGCAACCCTAAATATAACCCTAGCCAGCATGGCAGAAGACTGAAAACTCGGGCCACAGAAAAAGCGTTTCAACCCCCTTCGCCCGTCCAGAAGTGCCCCCAAAGGAAGGCTTTGGGTCCAACTGAACTCCCCAGGGGAGCCTTTATGCAGCCCCACATGCAACTGGACCCTCCGTATTCACTGTTTACGAGCAACCCTAAATATAACCCTAGCCACCATGGCAGAAGACTGAAAACTCGGGCCCCAGAAAATGCGTTTCAAGCCCCATTCACCCATCCAGAAGTGCCCCCAAAGGAAGGCTTTGGGTACAAGTGAACTCCCCAGGGGAGCCTTTATGCAGCCCCACATGCAACTGGACCCTCCGTATTCACTGTTTACGAGCAACCCTAAATATAACCCTAGCCACCATGGCAGAAGACTGAAAACTCGGGCTCCAGAAAATGCGTTTCAAGCCCCATTCACCCATCCAGAAGTGCCCCCAAAGGAAGGCTTTGGGTACAAGTGAACTCCCCAGGGGAGCCTTTATGCAGCCCCACATGCAACTGGACCCCCCGGGTTCACTCTTTCACCGCAAGCCTAAATATAGCCCTCGGCGCAATGGGAGAAGACTGAAAAAGCGGGCCTCAGAAAACGCATTGCGATTCCCCTTGGACCATGCAAAAGTGCCCCCAAAGGAAGGCTTTGGGTCCAACTGAACTCCCCAGGGGAGCCTTTATGCAGCCCCACATGCAACTGGACCCTCCGGGTTCACTCTTTCACAGCAACCCTAAATATAGCCCTGGCCCGCCTGGCAGTCGACTGAAAACTCGGGCTCCAGAAAATGCGTTAAAAGCCTAATTCGCCCATCCAAAAGTGCCCCCAAAGGAAGGCTTTGGGTACAAGTGAACTCCCCAGGGGAGCCTTTACGCAGCCCCACATGCAACTGGACCCTCCGTATTCACTGTTTACGAGCAACCCTAAATATAACCCTAGCCAGCACGGCAGAAGACTGAAAACTCGGGCTCCAGAAAAAGCGTTTCAAGCCCCATTCACCCATCCAGAAGTGCCCCCAAAGGAAGGCTTTGGGTACAAGTGAACTCCCCAGGGGAGCCTTTATGCAGCCCCACATGCAACTGGACCCTCCGTGTTCGCTCTTTACAGCAACCCTAAATATAACCCTAGCCAGCATGGCAGAAGACTAAAAACTCGGGCCCCAGAAAACGTGCTACAAGCCCCATTCGACCATCCAAAAGTGCCCCCAAAGGAAGGCTTTGGGTACAAGTGAACTCCCCAGGGGAGCCTTTATGCAGCCCCACATGCAACTGGACCCTCCGTATTCGCTCTTTCACAGCAACCCTAAATATAACCCTGGCCCGCCTGGCAGTCGACTGAAAAATCGGGCCCCAGAAAAACTGTTAAAAGCCTAATTCGCCCATCCAAAAGTGCCCCCAGAGGAAGGCTTTGGGTCCAACTGAACTCCCCAGGGGAGCCTTTACACAGCCCCACATGCAACTGGACCCTCCTTGTTCACTGTTTACGAGCAACCCTAAATATACCCCTAGCCACCATGGCAGAAGACTGAAAACTCGGGCTCCAGAAAATGCGTTTCAAGCCCCATTCACCCATCCAGAAGTGCCCCCAAAGGAAGGCTTTGGGTCCAACTGAACTCCCCAGGGGAGCCTTTATGCAGCCCCACATGCAACTGGACCCCCCGGGTTCACTCTTTCACCGCAAGCCTAAATATAGCCCTCGGCGCAATGGGAGAAGACTGAAAAAGCGGGCCTCAGGAAACTCATGCGATTCCCCTTGGACCATGCAAAAGTGCCCCCAAAGGAAGGCTTTGGGTACAACTGGACTCCCCAGGGGAGCCTTAACGCAGCCCCACATGCAACTGGACCCTCCGTATTCGCTCTTTCACAGCAACCCTAAATATAGCCCTGGCCTGCCTGGCAGTCGACTGAAAACTCGGGCCCCAAAAAATGCATTAAAAGCCTAATTCGCCCATCCAAAAGTGCCCCCAGAGGAAGGCTTTGGGTACAAGTGAACTCCCCAGGGGAGCCTTTATGCAGGCCCATACGCAACTGGACCCCCCGTGTTCGCTGTTTACAAGCAACCCTAAATATAACCCTAGCCAGCATGGCAGAAGACTGAAAACTCAGGCCACAGAAAAAGCGTTTCAAGCCCCATTCACCCATCCAGAAGTGCCCCCAAAGGAAGGCTTTGGGTCCAACTGAACTCCCCAGGGGAGCCTTTATGCAGCCCCACATGCAACTGGACCCTCCGGGTTCACTCTTTCACAGCAACCCTAAATATAGCCCTGGCCCGCCTGGCAGTCGACTGAAAACTCGGGCCCCAGAAAATGCGTTAAAAGCCTAATTCGCCCATCCAAAAGTGCCCCCAAAGGAAGGCTTTGGGTACAACTGAACTCCCCAGGGGAGCCTAAACGCAGCCCCACATGCAACTGGACCCTCCGTGTTCGCTCTTTACAGCAACCCTAAATATAACCCTAGCCAGCATGGCAGAAGACTGAAAACTCGGGCCCCAGAAAACGTGCTACAAGCCCCATTCGACCATCCAAAAGTGCCCCCAAAGGAAGGCTTTGGGTACAAGTGAACTCCCCAGGGGAGCCTTTATGCAGCCCCACATGCAACTGGACCCTCCGGGTTCTCTCTTTCACCGCAAGCCTAAATATAGCCCTAGCACGCCTGGCAGTCAACTGAAAGATCGGGCCACAGAAAATGTGTTACGAGCCCCATTCGCCCAGACAAAAGTGCCCCCAAAGGAAGGCTTTGGGTACATCTGAACTCCCCAGGGGAGCCTTTACGCAGCCCCACATGCAACTGGACCCTCCGGGTTCGCTCTTTACAGCAACCCTAAATATAACCCTAGCCAGCATGGCAGAAGACTGAAAACTCGGGCCACAGAAAAAGCGTTTCAACCCCCTTCGCCCGTCCAGAAGTGCCCCCAAAGGAAGGCTTTGGGTCCAACTGAACTCCCCAGGGGAGCCTTTATGCAGCCCCACATGCAACTGGACCCTCCGGGTTCACTCTTTCACAGCAACCCTAAATATAGCCCTGGCCCGCCTGGCAGTCGACTGAAAACTCGGGCTCCAGAAAATGCATTAAAAGCCTAATTCGCCCAGACAAAAGTGCCCCCAAAGGAAGGCTTTGGGTACAAGTGAACTCCCCAGGGGAGCCTTTACGCAGCCCCACATGCAACTGGACCCTCCGTATTCACTGTTTACGAGCAACCCTAAATATAACCCTAGCCAGCACGGCAGAAGACTGAAAACTCGGGCTCCAGAAAATGCGTTTCAAGCCCCATTCACCCATCCAGAAGTGCCCCCAAAGGAAGGCTTTGGGTACAAGTGAACTCCCCAGGGGAGCCTTTATGCAGCCCCACATGCAACTGGACCCCCCGGGTTCACTCTTTCACCGCAAGCCTAAATATAGCCCTCGGCGCAATGGGAGAAGACTGAAAAAGCGGGCCTCAGAAAACGCATTGCGATTCCCCTTGGACCATGCAAAAGTGCCCCCAAAGGAAGGCTTTGGGTCCAACTGAACTCCCCAGGGGAGCCTTTATGCAGCCCCACATGCAACTGGACCCTCCGGGTTCACTCTTTCACAGCAACCCTAAATATAGCCCTGGCCCGCCTGGCAGTCGACTGAAAAATCGGGCCCCAGAAAAACTATTAAAAGCCTAATTCGCCCATCCAAAAGTGCCCCCAGAGGAAGGCTTTGGGTCCAACTGAACTCCCCAGGGGAGCCTTTACACAGCCCCACATGCAACTGGACCCTCCTTGTTCACTGTTTACGAGCAACCCTAAATATACCCCTAGCCACCATGGCAGAAGACTGAAAACTCGGGCTCCAGAAAATGCGTTTCAAGCCCCATTCACCCATCCAGAAGTGCCCCCAAAGGAAGACTTTGGGTACAAGTGAACTCCCCAGGGGAGCCTTTACGCAGCCCCACATGCAACTGGACCCTCCGTATTTGCTCTTTCACAGCAAACCTAAATATAGCCCTGGCCCGCCTGGCAGTCGACTGAAAACTCGGGCCCCAGAAAATGCGTTAAAAGCCTAATTCGCCCATCCAAAAGTGCCCCCAGAGGAAGGCTTTGGGTACAACTGAACTCCCCAGGGGAGCCTAAACGCAGCCCCACATGCAACTGGACCCTCCGGGTTCGCTCTTTACAGCAACCCTAAATATAACCCTAGCCAGCATGGCAGAAGACTGAAAACTCGGGCCACAGAAAACGTGCTACAAGCCCCATTCGACCATCCAAAAGTGCCCCCAAAGGAAGGCTTTGGGTCCAACTGAACTCCCCAGGGGAGCCTTTATGCAGCCCCACATGCAACTGGACCCCCCGGGTTCACTCTTTCACCGCAAGCCTAAATATAGCCCTCGGCGCAATGGGAGAAGACTGAAAAAGCGGGCCTCAGAAAACGCATTGCGATTCCCCTTGGACCATGCAAAAGTGCCCCCAAAGGAAGGCTTTGGGTCCAACTGAACTCCCCAGGGGAGCCTTTATGCAGCCCCACATGCAACTGGACCCTCCGGGTTCACTCTTTCACAGCAACCCTAAATATAGCCCTGGCCCGCCTGGCAGTCGACTGAAAACTCGGGCTCCAGAAAATGCATTAAAAGCCTAATTCGCCCAGACAAAAGTGCCCCCAAAGGAAGGCTTTGGGTACAAGTGAACTCCCCAGGGGAGCCTTTACGCAGCCCCACATGCAACTGGACCCTCCGTATTCACTGTTTACGAGCAACCCTAAATATAACCCTAGCCAGCACGGCAGAAGACTGAAAACTCGGGCTCCAGAAAATGCGTTTCAAGCCCCATTCACCCATCCAGAAGTGCCCCCAAAGGAAGGCTTTGGGTACAAGTGAACTCCCCAGGGGAGCCTTTATGCAGCCCCACATGCAACTGGACCCCCCGGGTTCACTCTTTCACCGCAAGCCTAAATATAGCCCTCGGCGCAATGGGAGAAGACTGAAAAAGCGGGCCTCAGAAAACGCATTGCGATTCCCCTTGGACCATGCAAAAGTGCCCCCAAAGGAAGGCTTTGGGTCCAACTGAACTCCCCAGGGGAGCCTTTATGCAGCCCCACATGCAACTGGACCCTCCGGGTTCACTCTTTCACAGCAACCCTAAATATAGCCCTGGCCCGCCTGGCAGTCGACTGAAAAATCGGGCCCCAGAAAAACTATTAAAAGCCTAATTCGCCCATCCAAAAGTGCCCCCAGAGGAAGGCTTTGGGTCCAACTGAACTCCCCAGGGGAGCCTTTACACAGCCCCACATGCAACTGGACCCTCCTTGTTCACTGTTTACGAGCAACCCTAAATATACCCCTAGCCACCATGGCAGAAGACTGAAAACTCGGGCTCCAGAAAATGCGTTTCAAGCCCCATTCACCCATCCAGAAGTGCCCCCAAAGGAAGACTTTGGGTACAAGTGAACTCCCCAGGGGAGCCTTTACGCAGCCCCACATGCAACTGGACCCTCCGTATTTGCTCTTTCACAGCAAACCTAAATATAGCCCTGGCCCGCCTGGCAGTCGACTGAAAACTCGGGCCCCAGAAAATGCGTTAAAAGCCTAATTCGCCCATCCAAAAGTGCCCCCAGAGGAAGGCTTTGGGTACAACTGAACTCCCCAGGGGAGCCTAAACGCAGCCCCACATGCAACTGGACCCTCCGGGTTCGCTCTTTACAGCAACCCTAAATATAACCCTAGCCAGCATGGCAGAAGACTGAAAACTCGGGCCACAGAAAACGTGCTACAAGCCCCATTCGACCATCCAAAAGTGCCCCCAAAGGAAGGCTTTGGGTCCAACTGAACTCCCCAGGGGAGCCTTTATGCAGCCCCACATGCAACTGGACCCCCCGGGTTCACTCTTTCACCGCAAGCCTAAATATAGCCCTCGGCGCAATGGGAGAAGACTGAAAAAGCGGGCCTCAGAAAACGCATTGCGATTCCCCTTGGACCATGCAAAAGTGCCCCCAAAGGAAGGCTTTGGGTCCAACTGAACTCCCCAGGGGAGCCTTTATGCAGCCCCACATGCAACTGGACCCTCCGGGTTCACTCTTTCACAGCAACCCTAAATATAGCCCTGGCCCGCCTGGCAGTCGACTGAAAACTCGGGCTCCAGAAAATGCATTAAAAGCCTAATTCGCCCAGACAAAAGTGCCCCCAAAGGAAGGCTTTGGGTACAAGTGAACTCCCCAGGGGAGCCTTTACGCAGCCCCACATGCAACTGGACCCTCCGTATTCACTGTTTACGAGCAACCCTAAATATAACCCTAGCCAGCACGGCAGAAGACTGAAAACTCGGGCTCCAGAAAATGCGTTTCAAGCCCCATTCACCCATCCAGAAGTGCCCCCAAAGGAAGGCTTTGGGTACAAGTGAACTCCCCAGGGGAGCCTTTATGCAGCCCCACATGCAACTGGACCCCCCGGGTTCACTCTTTCACCGCAAGCCTAAATATAGCCCTCGGCGCAATGGGAGAAGACTGAAAAAGCGGGCCTCAGAAAACGCATTGCGATTCCCCTTGGACCATGCAAAAGTGCCCCCAAAGGAAGGCTTTGGGTCCAACTGAACTCCCCAGGGGAGCCTTTATGCAGCCCCACATGCAACTGGACCCTCCGGGTTCACTCTTTCACAGCAACCCTAAATATAGCCCTGGCCCGCCTGGCAGTCGACTGAAAAATCGGGCCCCAGAAAAACTATTAAAAGCCTAATTCGCCCATCCAAAAGTGCCCCCAGAGGAAGGCTTTGGGTCCAACTGAACTCCCCAGGGGAGCCTTTACACAGCCCCACATGCAACTGGACCCTCCTTGTTCACTGTTTACGAGCAACCCTAAATATACCCCTAGCCACCATGGCAGAAGACTGAAAACTCGGGCTCCAGAAAATGCGTTTCAAGCCCCATTCACCCATCCAGAAGTGCCCCCAAAGGAAGACTTTGGGTACAAGTGAACTCCCCAGGGGAGCCTTTACGCAGCCCCACATGCAACTGGACCCTCCGTATTTGCTCTTTCACAGCAAACCTAAATATAGCCCTGGCCCGCCTGGCAGTCGACTGAAAACTCGGGCCCCAGAAAATGCGTTAAAAGCCTAATTCGCCCATCCAAAAGTGCCCCCAGAGGAAGGCTTTGGGTACAACTGAACTCCCCAGGGGAGCCTAAACGCAGCCCCACATGCAACTGGACCCTCCGGGTTCGCTCTTTACAGCAACCCTAAATATAACCCTAGCCAGCATGGCAGAAGACTGAAAACTCGGGCCACAGAAAACGTGCTACAAGCCCCATTCGACCATCCAAAAGTGCCCCCAAAGGAAGGCTTTGGGTCCAACTGAACTCCCCAGGGGAGCCTTTATGCAGCCCCACATGCAACTGGACCCCCCGGGTTCACTCTTTCACCGCAAGCCTAAATATAGCCCTCGGCGCAATGGGAGAAGACTGAAAAAGCGGGCCTCAGAAAACGCATTGCGATTCCCCTTGGACCATGCAAAAGTGCCCCCAAAGGAAGGCTTTGGGTCCAACTGAACTCCCCAGGGGAGCCTTTATGCAGCCCCACATGCAACTGGACCCTCCGGGTTCACTCTTTCACAGCAACCCTAAATATAGCCCTGGCCCGCCTGGCAGTCGACTGAAAACTCGGGCTCCAGAAAATGCATTAAAAGCCTAATTCGCCCAGACAAAAGTGCCCCCAAAGGAAGGCTTTGGGTACAAGTGAACTCCCCAGGGGAGCCTTTACGCAGCCCCACATGCAACTGGACCCTCCGTATTCACTGTTTACGAGCAACCCTAAATATAACCCTAGCCAGCACGGCAGAAGACTGAAAACTCGGGCTCCAGAAAATGCGTTTCAAGCCCCATTCACCCATCCAGAAGTGCCCCCAAAGGAAGGCTTTGGGTACAAGTGAACTCCCCAGGGGAGCCTTTATGCAGCCCCACATGCAACTGGACCCCCCGGGTTCACTCTTTCACCGCAAGCCTAAATATAGCCCTCGGCGCAATGGGAGAAGACTGAAAAAGCGGGCCTCAGAAAACGCATTGCGATTCCCCTTGGACCATGCAAAAGTGCCCCCAAAGGAAGGCTTTGGGTCCAACTGAACTCCCCAGGGGAGCCTTTATGCAGCCCCACATGCAACTGGACCCTCCGGGTTCACTCTTTCACAGCAACCCTAAATATAGCCCTGGCCCGCCTGGCAGTCGACTGAAAAATCGGGCCCCAGAAAAACTATTAAAAGCCTAATTCGCCCATCCAAAAGTGCCCCCAGAGGAAGGCTTTGGGTCCAACTGAACTCCCCAGGGGAGCCTTTACACAGCCCCACATGCAACTGGACCCTCCTTGTTCACTGTTTACGAGCAACCCTAAATATACCCCTAGCCACCATGGCAGAAGACTGAAAACTCGGGCTCCAGAAAATGCGTTTCAAGCCCCATTCACCCATCCAGAAGTGCCCCCAAAGGAAGACTTTGGGTACAAGTGAACTCCCCAGGGGAGCCTTTACGCAGCCCCACATGCAACTGGACCCTCCGTATTTGCTCTTTCACAGCAAACCTAAATATAGCCCTGGCCCGCCTGGCAGTCGACTGAAAACTCGGGCCCCAGAAAATGCGTTAAAAGCCTAATTCGCCCATCCAAAAGTGCCCCCAGAGGAAGGCTTTGGGTACAACTGAACTCCCCAGGGGAGCCTAAACGCAGCCCCACATGCAACTGGACCCTCCGGGTTCGCTCTTTACAGCAACCCTAAATATAACCCTAGCCAGCATGGCAGAAGACTGAAAACTCGGGCCACAGAAAACGTGCTACAAGCCCCATTCGACCATCCAAAAGTGCCCCCAAAGGAAGGCTTTGGGTCCAACTGAACTCCCCAGGGGAGCCTTTATGCAGCCCCACATGCAACTGGACCCCCCGGGTTCACTCTTTCACCGCAAGCCTAAATATAGCCCTCGGCGCAATGGGAGAAGACTGAAAAAGCGGGCCTCAGAAAACGCATTGCGATTCCCCTTGGACCATGCAAAAGTGCCCCCAAAGGAAGGCTTTGGGTCCAACTGAACTCCCCAGGGGAGCCTTTATGCAGCCCCACATGCAACTGGACCCTCCGGGTTCACTCTTTCACAGCAACCCTAAATATAGCCCTGGCCCGCCTGGCAGTCGACTGAAAACTCGGGCTCCAGAAAATGCATTAAAAGCCTAATTCGCCCAGACAAAAGTGCCCCCAAAGGAAGGCTTTGGGTACAAGTGAACTCCCCAGGGGAGCCTTTACGCAGCCCCACATGCAACTGGACCCTCCGTATTCACTGTTTACGAGCAACCCTAAATATAACCCTAGCCAGCACGGCAGAAGACTGAAAACTCGGGCTCCAGAAAATGCGTTTCAAGCCCCATTCACCCATCCAGAAGTGCCCCCAAAGGAAGGCTTTGGGTACAAGTGAACTCCCCAGGGGAGCCTTTATGCAGCCCCACATGCAACTGGACCCCCCGGGTTCACTCTTTCACCGCAAGCCTAAATATAGCCCTCGGCGCAATGGGAGAAGACTGAAAAAGCGGGCCTCAGAAAACGCATTGCGATTCCCCTTGGACCATGCAAAAGTGCCCCCAAAGGAAGGCTTTGGGTCCAACTGAACTCCCCAGGGGAGCCTTTATGCAGCCCCACATGCAACTGGACCCTCCGGGTTCACTCTTTCACAGCAACCCTAAATATAGCCCTGGCCCGCCTGGCAGTCGACTGAAAAATCGGGCCCCAGAAAAACTATTAAAAGCCTAATTCGCCCATCCAAAAGTGCCCCCAGAGGAAGGCTTTGGGTCCAACTGAACTCCCCAGGGGAGCCTTTACACAGCCCCACATGCAACTGGACCCTCCTTGTTCACTGTTTACGAGCAACCCTAAATATACCCCTAGCCACCATGGCAGAAGACTGAAAACTCGGGCTCCAGAAAATGCGTTTCAAGCCCCATTCACCCATCCAGAAGTGCCCCCAAAGGAAGACTTTGGGTACAAGTGAACTCCCCAGGGGAGCCTTTACGCAGCCCCACATGCAACTGGACCCTCCGTATTTGCTCTTTCACAGCAAACCTAAATATAGCCCTGGCCCGCCTGGCAGTCGACTGAAAACTCGGGCCCCAGAAAATGCGTTAAAAGCCTAATTCGCCCATCCAAAAGTGCCCCCAGAGGAAGGCTTTGGGTACAACTGAACTCCCCAGGGGAGCCTAAACGCAGCCCCACATGCAACTGGACCCTCCGGGTTCGCTCTTTACAGCAACCCTAAATATAACCCTAGCCAGCATGGCAGAAGACTGAAAACTCGGGCCACAGAAAACGTGCTACAAGCCCCATTCGACCATCCAAAAGTGCCCCCAAAGGAAGGCTTTGGGTCCAACTGAACTCCCCAGGGGAGCCTTTATGCAGCCCCACATGCAACTGGACCCCCCGGGTTCACTCTTTCACCGCAAGCCTAAATATAGCCCTCGGCGCAATGGGAGAAGACTGAAAAAGCGGGCCTCAGAAAACGCATTGCGATTCCCCTTGGACCATGCAAAAGTGCCCCCAAAGGAAGGCTTTGGGTCCAACTGAACTCCCCAGGGGAGCCTTTATGCAGCCCCACATGCAACTGGACCCTCCGGGTTCACTCTTTCACAGCAACCCTAAATATAGCCCTGGCCCGCCTGGCAGTCGACTGAAAACTCGGGCTCCAGAAAATGCATTAAAAGCCTAATTCGCCCAGACAAAAGTGCCCCCAAAGGAAGGCTTTGGGTACAAGTGAACTCCCCAGGGGAGCCTTTACGCAGCCCCACATGCAACTGGACCCTCCGTATTCACTGTTTACGAGCAACCCTAAATATAACCCTAGCCAGCACGGCAGAAGACTGAAAACTCGGGCTCCAGAAAATGCGTTTCAAGCCCCATTCACCCATCCAGAAGTGCCCCCAAAGGAAGGCTTTGGGTACAAGTGAACTCCCCAGGGGAGCCTTTATGCAGCCCCACATGCAACTGGACCCCCCGGGTTCACTCTTTCACCGCAAGCCTAAATATAGCCCTCGGCGCAATGGGAGAAGACTGAAAAAGCGGGCCTCAGAAAACGCATTGCGATTCCCCTTGGACCATGCAAAAGTGCCCCCAAAGGAAGGCTTTGGGTCCAACTGAACTCCCCAGGGGAGCCTTTATGCAGCCCCACATGCAACTGGACCCTCCGGGTTCACTCTTTCACAGCAACCCTAAATATAGCCCTGGCCCGCCTGGCAGTCGACTGAAAACTCGGGCTCCAGAAAATGCGTTAAAAGCCTAATTCGCCCATCCAAAAGTGCCCCCAAAGGAAGGCTTTGGGTACAAGTGAACTCCCCAGGGGAGCCTTTACGCAGCCCCACATGCAACTGGACCCTCCGTATTCACTGTTTACGAGCAACCCTAAATATAACCCTAGCCAGCACGGCAGAAGACTGAAAACTCGGGCTCCAGAAAATGCGTTTCAAGCCCCATTCACCCATCCAGAAGTGCCCCCAAAGGAAGGCTTTGGGTACAAGTGAACTCCCCAGGGGAGCCTTTATGCAGCCCCACATGCAACTGGACCCTCCGTGTTCGCTCTTTACAGCAACCCTAAATATATCCCTAGCCAGCATGGCAGAAGACTAAAAACTCGGGCCCCAGAAAACGTGCTACAAGCCCCATTCGACCATCCAAAAGTGCCCCCAAAGGAAGGCTTTGGGTACAAGTGAACTCCCCAGGGGAGCCTTTATGCAGCCCCACATGCAACTGGACCCTCCGTATTCGCTCTTTCACAGCAACCCTAAATATAACCCTGGCCCGCCTGGCAGTCGACTGAAAAATCGGGCCCCAGAAAAACTATTAAAAGCCTAATTCGCCCATCCAAAAGTGCCCCCAGAGGAAGGCTTTGGGTCCAACTGAACTCCCCAGGGGAGCCTTTACACAGCCCCACATGCAACTGGACCCTCCTTGTTCACTGTTTACGAGCAACCCTAAATATACCCCTAGCCACCATGGCAGAAGACTGAAAACTCGGGCTCCAGAAAATGCGTTTCAAGCCCCATTCACCCATCCAGAAGTGCCCCCAAAGGAAGACTTTGGGTACAAGTGAACTCCCCAGGGGAGCCTTTACGCAGCCCCACATGCAACTGGACCCTCCGTATTTGCTCTTTCACAGCAAACCTAAATATAGCCCTGGCCCGCCTGGCAGTCGACTGAAAACTCGGGCCCCAGAAAATGCGTTAAAAGCCTAATTCGCCCATCCAAAAGTGCCCCCAGAGGAAGGCTTTGGGTACAACTGAACTCCCCAGGGGAGCCTAAACGCAGCCCCACATGCAACTGGACCCTCCGGGTTCGCTCTTTACAGCAACCCTAAATATAACCCTAGCCAGCATGGCAGAAGACTGAAAACTCGGGCCACAGAAAACGTGCTACAAGCCCCATTCGACCATCCAAAAGTGCCCCCAAAGGAAGGCTTTGGGTCCAACTGAACTCCCCAGGGGAGCCTTTATGCAGCCCCACATGCAACTGGACCCCCCGGGTTCACTCTTTCACCGCAAGCCTAAATATAGCCCTCGGCGCAATGGGAGAAGACTGAAAAAGCGGGCCTCAGAAAACGCATTGCGATTCCCCTTGGACCATGCAAAAGTGCCCCCAAAGGAAGGCTTTGGGTCCAACTGAACTCCCCAGGGGAGCCTTTATGCAGCCCCACATGCAACTGGACCCTCCGGGTTCACTCTTTCACAGCAACCCTAAATATAGCCCTGGCCCGCCTGGCAGTCGACTGAAAACTCGGGCTCCAGAAAATGCATTAAAAGCCTAATTCGCCCAGACAAAAGTGCCCCCAAAGGAAGGCTTTGGGTACAAGTGAACTCCCCAGGGGAGCCTTTACGCAGCCCCACATGCAACTGGACCCTCCGTATTCACTGTTTACGAGCAACCCTAAATATAACCCTAGCCAGCACGGCAGAAGACTGAAAACTCGGGCTCCAGAAAATGCGTTTCAAGCCCCATTCACCCATCCAGAAGTGCCCCCAAAGGAAGGCTTTGGGTACAAGTGAACTCCCCAGGGGAGCCTTTATGCAGCCCCACATGCAACTGGACCCTCCGTGTTCGCTCTTTACAGCAACCCTAAATATATCCCTAGCCAGCATGGCAGAAGACTAAAAACTCGGGCCCCAGAAAACGTGCTACAAGCCCCATTCGACCATCCAAAAGTGCCCCCAAAGGAAGGCTTTGGGTACAACTGAACTCCCCAGGGGAGCCTTTATGCAGCCCCACATGCAACTGGACCCTCCGTATTCGCTCTTTCACAGCAACCCTAAATATAACCCTGGCCCGCCTGGCAGTCGACTGAAAAATCGGGCCCCAGAAAAACTATTAAAAGCCTAATTCGCCCATCCAAAAGTGCCCCCAGATGAAGGCTTTGGGTCCAACTGAACTCCCCAGGGGAGCCTTTACACAGCCCCACATGCAACTGGACCCTCCTTGTTCACTGTTTACGAGCAACCCTAAATATACCCCTAGCCACCATGGCAGAAGACTGAAAACTCGGGCTCCAGAAAATGCGTTTCAAGCCCCATTCACCCATCCAGAAGTGCCCCCAAAGGAAGACTTTGGGTACAAGTGAACTCCCCAGGGGAGCCTTTACGCAGCCCCACATGCAACTGGACCCTCCGTATTTGCTCTTTCACAGCAAACCTAAATATAGCCCTGGCCCGCCTGGCAGTCGACTGAAAACTCGGGCCCCAGAAAATGCGTTAAAAGCCTAATTCGCCCATCCAAAAGTGCCCCCAGAGGAAGGCTTTGGGTACAACTGAACTCCCCAGGGGAGCCTAAACGCAGCCCCACATGCAACTGGACCCTCCGGGTTCGCTCTTTACAGCAACCCTAAATATAACCCTAGCCAGCATGGCAGAAGACTGAAAACTCGGGCCACAGAAAACGTGCTACAAGCCCCATTCGACCATCCAAAAGTGCCCCCAAAGGAAGGCTTTGGGTCCAACTGAACTCCCCAGGGGAGCCTTTATGCAGCCCCACATGCAACTGGACCCCCCGGGTTCACTCTTTCACCGCAAGCCTAAATATAGCCCTCGGCGCAATGGGAGAAGACTGAAAAAGCGGGCCTCAGAAAACGCATTGCGATTCCCCTTGGACCATGCAAAAGTGCCCCCAAAGGAAGGCTTTGGGTACAACTGGACTCCCCAGGGGAGCCTTAACGCAGCCCCACATGCAACTGGACCCTCCGTATTCGCTCTTTCACAGCAACCCTAAATATAGCCCTGGCCTGCCTGGCAGTCGACTGAAAACTCGGGCCCCAAAAAATGCATTAAAAGCCTAATTCGCCCATCCAAAAGTGCCCCCAGAGGAAGGCTTTGGGTACAACTGAACTCCCCAGGGGAGCCTTTATGCAGGCCCATACGCAACTGGACCCCCCGTGTTCGCTGTTTACAAGCAACCCTAAATATAACCCTAGCCAGCATGGCAGAAGACTGAAAACTCAGGCCACAGAAAAAGCGTTTCAAGCCCCATTCACCCATCCAGAAGTGCCCCCAAAGGAAGGCTTTGGGTCCAACTGAACTCCCCAGGGGAGCCTTTATGCAGCCCCACATGCAACTGGACCCTCCGGGTTCACTCTTTCACAGCAACCCTAAATATAGCCCTGGCCCGCCTGGCAGTCGACTGAAAACTCGGGCCCCAGAAAATGCGTTAAAAGCCTAATTCGCCCATCCAAAAGTGCCCCCAAAGGAAGGCTTTGGGTACAACTGAACTCCCCAGGGGAGCCTAAACGCAGCCCCACATGCAACTGGACCCTCCGTGTTCGCTCTTTACAGCAACCCTAAATATAACCCTAGCCAGCATGGCAGAAGACTGAAAACTCGGGCCCCAGAAAACGTGCTACAAGCCCCATTCGACCATCCAAAAGTGCCCCCAAAGGAAGGCTTTGGGTACAAGTGAACTCCCCAGGGGAGCCTTTATGCAGCCCCACATGCAACTGGACCCTCCGGGTTCTCTCTTTCACCGCAAGCCTAAATATAGCCCTAGCACGCCTGGCAGTCAACTGAAAGATCGGGCCACAGAAAATGTGTTACGAGCCCCATTCGCCCAGACAAAAGTGCCCCCAAAGGAAGGCTTTGGGTACATCTGAACTCCCCAGGGGAGCCTTTACGCAGCCCCACATGCAACTGGACCCTCCGGGTTCGCTCTTTACAGCAACCCTAAATATAACCCTAGCCAGCATGGCAGAAGACTGAAAACTCGGGCCACAGAAAAAGCGTTTCAACCCCCTTCGCCCGTCCAGAAGTGCCCCCAAAGGAAGGCTTTGGGTACAACTGAACTCCCCAGGGGAGCCTTTATGCAGCCCCACATGCAACTGGACCCTCCGTATTCACTGTTTACGAGCAACCCTAAATATAACCCTAGCCACCATGGCAGAAGACTGAAAACTCGGGCTCCAGAAAATGCGTTTCAAGCCCCATTCACCCATCCAGAAGTGCCCCCAAAGGAAGGCTTTGGGTACAAGTGAACTCCCCAGGGGAGCCTTTATGCAGCCCCACATGCAACTGGACCCCCCGGGTTCACTCTTTCACCGCAAGCCTAAATATAGCCCTCGGCGCAATGGGAGAAGACTGAAAAAGCGGGCCTCAGAAAACGCATTGCGATTCCCCTTGGACCATGCAAAAGTGCCCCCAAAGGAAGGCTTTGGGTACAACTGGACTCCCCAGGGGAGCCTTAACGCAGCCCCACATGCAACTGGACCCTCCGTATTCGCTCTTTCACAGCAACCCTAAATATAGCCCTGGCCTGCCTGGCAGTCGACTGAAAACTCGGGCCCCAAAAAATGCATTAAAAGCCTAATTCGCCCATCCAAAAGTGCCCCCAGAGGAAGGCTTTGGGTACAACTGAACTCCCCAGGGGAGCCTTTATGCAGGCCCATACGCAACTGGACCCCCCGTGTTCGCTGTTTACAAGCAACCCTAAATATAACCCTAGCCAGCATGGCAGAAGACTGAAAACTCAGGCCACAGAAAAAGCGTTTCAAGCCCCATTCACCCATCCAGAAGTGCCCCCAGAGGAAGGCTTTGGGTCCAACTGAACTCCCCAGGGGAGCCTTTATGCAGCCCCACATGCAACTGGACCCTCCGTATTCGCTCTTTCACAGCAACCCTAAATATAGCCCTGGCCCGCCTGGCAGTCGACTGAAAACTCGGGCCCCAGAAAATGCGTTAAAAGCCTAATTCGCCCATCCAAAAGTGCCCCCAAAGGAAGGCTTTGGGTACAAGTGAACTCCCCAGGGGAGCCTTTACGCAGCCCCACATGCAACTGGACCCTCCGTATTCACTGTTTACGAGCAACCCTAAATATAACCCTTGCCAGCATGGCAGAAGACTGAAAACTCGGGCTCCAGAAAATGCGTTTCAAGCCCCATTCACCCATCCAGAAGTGCCCCCAAAGGAAGGCTTTGGGTACAAGTGAACTCCCCAGGGGAGCCTTTATGCAGCCCCACATGCAACTGGACCCTCCGTGTTCGCTCTTTACAGCAACCCTAAATATAACCCTAGCCAGCATGGCAGAAGACTAAAAACTCGGGCCACAGAAAACGTGCTACAAGCCCCATTCGACCATCCAAAAGTGCCCCCAAAGGAAGGCTTTGGGTACAAGTGAACTCCCCAGGGGAGCCTTTATGCAGCCCCACATGCAACTGGACCCTCCGTATTCGCTCTTTCACAGCAACCCTAAATATAACCCTGGCCGGCCTGGCAGTCGACTGAAAAATCGGGCCCCAGAAAAACTGTTAAAAGCCTAATTCGCCCATCCAAAAGTGCCCCCAGAGGAAGGCTTTGGGTACAACTGAACTCCCCAGGGGAGCCTTTACACAGCCCCACATGCAACTGGACCCTCCTTGTTCACTGTTTACAAGCAACCCTAAATATAACCCTAGCCAGCATGGCAGAAGACTGAAAACTCGGGCTCCAGAAAATGCGTTTCAAGCCCCATTCACCCATCCAGAAGTGCCCCCAAAGGAAGGCTTTGGGTACAAGTGAACTCCCCAGGGGAGCCTTTATGCAGCCCCACATGCAACTGGACCCTCCGGGTTCACTCTTTCACAGCAAGCCTAAATATAGCCCTAGCACGCCTGGCAGTCGACTGAAAGCTCGGGCCACAGAAAATGTGTTACGAGCCCCTTTCGGCCAGACAAAAGTGCCCCCAGAGGAAGGCTTTGGGTACATCTGAACTCCCCAGGGGAGCCTTTACGCAGCCCCACATGCAACTGGACCCTCCGTATTCACTGTTTACGAGCAACCCTAAATATAACCCTAGCCAGCATGGCAGAAGACTGAAAACTCGGGCTCCAGAAAATGCGTTTCAAGCCCCATTCACCCATCCTGAAGTGCCCCCAAAGGAAGGCTTTGGGTACAAGTGAACTCCCCAGGGGAGCCTTTATGCAGCCCCACATGCAACTGGACCCTCCGTGTTCGCTCTTTACAGCAACCCTAAATATAACCCTAGCCAGCATGGCAGAAGACTAAAAACTCGGGCCCCAGAAAACGTGCTACAAGCCCCATTCGACCATCCAAAAGTGCCCCCAAAGGAAGGCTTTGGGTACAACTGAACTCCCCAGGGGAGCCTTTATGCAGCCCCACATGCAACTGGACCCTCCGGGTTCACTCTTTCACCGCAAGCCTAAATATAGCCCTAGCACGCCTGGCAGTCGACTGAAAGATTGGGCCACAGAAAATGTGTTACGAGCCCCATTCGCCCAGACAAAAGTGCCCCCAAAGGAAGGCTTTGGGTACATCTGAACTCCCCAGGGGAGCCTTTACGCAGCCCCACATGCAACTGGACCCTCCGGGTTCGCTCTTTACAGCAACCCTAAATATAACCCTAGCCAGCATGGCAGAAGACTGAAAACTCGGGCCACAGAAAAAGCGTTTCAACCCCCTTTGCCCGTCCAGAAGTGCCCCCAAAGGAAGGCTTTGGGTACAACTGAACTCCCCAGGGGAGCCTTTATGCAGCCCCACATGCAACTGGACCCTCCGTATTCACTGTTTACGAGCAACCCTAAATATAACCCTAGCCACCATGGCAGAAGACTGAAAACTCGGGCTCCAGAAAATGCGTTTCAAGCCCCATTCACCCATCCAGAAGTGCCCCCAAAGGAAGGCTTTGGGTACAAGTGAACTCCCCAGGGGAGCCTTTATGCAGCCCCACATGCAACTGGACCCCCCGGGTTCACTCTTTCACCGCAAGCCTAAATATAGCCCTCGGCGCAATGGGAGAAGACTGAAAAAGCGGGCCTCAGAAAACGCATTGCGATTCCCCTTGGACCATGCAAAAGTGCCCCCAAAGGAAGGCTTTGGGTCCAACTGAACTCCCCAGGGGAGCCTTTATGCAGCCCCACATGCAACTGGACCCTCCGGGTTCACTCTTTCACAGCAACCCTAAATATAGCCCTGGCCCGCCTGGCAGTCGACTGAAAACTCGGGCTCCAGAAAATGCGTTAAAAGCCTAATTCGCCCATCCAAAAGTGCCCCCAAAGGAAGGCTTTGGGTACAAGTGAACTCCCCAGGGGAGCCTTTACGCAGCCCCACATGCAACTGGACCCTCCGTATTCACTGTTTACGAGCAACCCTAAATATAACCCTAGCCAGCACGGCAGAAGACTGAAAACTCGGGCTCCAGAAAATGCGTTTCAAGCCCCATTCACCCATCCAGAAGTGCCCCCAAAGGAAGGCTTTGGGTACAAGTGAACTCCCCAGGGGAGCCTTTATGCAGCCCCACATGCAACTGGACCCTCCGGGTTCACTCTTTACAGCAACCCTAAATATATCCCTAGCCAGCATGGCAGAAGACTAAAAACTCGGGCCCCAGAAAACGTGCTACAAGCCCCATTCGACCATCCAAAAGTGCCCCCAAAGGAAGGCTTTGGGTACAAGTGAACTCCCCAGGGGAGCCTTTATGCAGCCCCACATGCAACTGGACCCTCCGTATTCGCTCTTTCACAGCAACCCTAAATATAACCCTGGCCCGCCTGGCAGTCGACTGAAAAATCGGGCCCCAGAAAAACTATTAAAAGCCTAATTCGCCCATCCAAAAGTGCCCCCAGAGGAAGGCTTTGGGTCCAACTGAACTCCCCAGGGGAGCCTTTACACAGCCCCACATGCAACTGGACCCTCCTTGTTCACTGTTTACGAGCAACCCTAAATATACCCCTAGCCACCATGGCAGAAGACTGAAAACTCGGGCTCCAGAAAATGCGTTTCAAGCCCCATTCACCCATCCAGAAGTGCCCCCAAAGGAAGACTTTGGGTACAAGTGAACTCCCCAGGGGAGCCTTTACGCAGCCCCACATGCAACTGGACCCTCCGTATTTGCTCTTTCACAGCAAACCTAAATATAGCCCTGGCCCGCCTGGCAGTCGACTGAAAACTCGGGCCCCAGAAAATGCGTTAAAAGCCTAATTCGCCCATCCAAAAGTGCCCCCAGAGGAAGGCTTTGGGTACAACTGAACTCCCCAGGGGAGCCTAAACGCAGCCCCACATGCAACTGGACCCTCCGGGTTCGCTCTTTACAGCAACCCTAAATATAACCCTAGCCAGCATGGCAGAAGACTGAAAACTCGGGCCACAGAAAACGTGCTACAAGCCCCATTCGACCATCCAAAAGTGCCCCCAAAGGAAGGCTTTGGGTCCAACTGAACTCCCCAGGGGAGCCTTTATGCAGCCCCACATGCAACTGGACCCCCCGGGTTCACTCTTTCACCGCAAGCCTAAATATAGCCCTCGGCGCAATGGGAGAAGACTGAAAAAGCGGGCCTCAGAAAACGCATTGCGATTCCCCTTGGACCATGCAAAAGTGCCCCCAAAGGAAGGCTTTGGGTACAACTGGACTCCCCAGGGGAGCCTTAACGCAGCCCCACATGCAACTGGACCCTCCGTATTCGCTCTTTCACAGCAACCCTAAATATAGCCCTGGCCTGCCTGGCAGTCGACTGAAAACTCGGGCCCCAAAAAATGCATTAAAAGCCTAATTCGCCCATCCAAAAGTGCCCCCAGAGGAAGGCTTTGGGTACAACTGAACTCCCCAGGGGAGCCTTTATGCAGGCCCATACGCAACTGGACCCCCCGTGTTCGCTGTTTACAAGCAACCCTAAATATAACCCTAGCCAGCATGGCAGAAGACTGAAAACTCAGGCCACAGAAAAAGCGTTTCAAGCCCCATTCACCCATCCAGAAGTGCCCCCAAAGGAAGGCTTTGGGTCCAACTGAACTCCCCAGGGGAGCCTTTATGCAGCCCCACATGCAACTGGACCCTCCGGGTTCACTCTTTCACAGCAACCCTAAATATAGCCCTGGCCCGCCTGGCAGTCGACTGAAAACTCGGGCCCCAGAAAATGCGTTAAAAGCCTAATTCGCCCATCCAAAAGTGCCCCCAAAGGAAGGCTTTGGGTACAACTGAACTCCCCAGGGGAGCCTAAACGCAGCCCCACATGCAACTGGACCCTCCGTGTTCGCTCTTTACAGCAACCCTAAATATAACCCTAGCCAGCATGGCAGAAGACTGAAAACTCGGGCCCCAGAAAACGTGCTACAAGCCCCATTCGACCATCCAAAAGTGCCCCCAAAGGAAGGCTTTGGGTACAAGTGAACTCCCCAGGGGAGCCTTTATGCAGCCCCACATGCAACTGGACCCTCCGGGTTCTCTCTTTCACCGCAAGCCTAAATATAGCCCTAGCACGCCTGGCAGTCAACTGAAAGATCGGGCCACAGAAAATGTGTTACGAGCCCCATTCGCCCAGACAAAAGTGCCCCCAAAGGAAGGCTTTGGGTACATCTGAACTCCCCAGGGGAGCCTTTACGCAGCCCCACATGCAACTGGACCCTCCGGGTTCGCTCTTTACAGCAACCCTAAATATAACCCTAGCCAGCATGGCAGAAGACTGAAAACTCGGGCCACAGAAAAAGCGTTTCAACCCCCTTCGCCCGTCCAGAAGTGCCCCCAAAGGAAGGCTTTGGGTACAACTGAACTCCCCAGGGGAGCCTTTATGCAGCCCCACATGCAACTGGACCCTCCGTATTCACTGTTTACGAGCAACCCTAAATATAACCCTAGCCACCATGGCAGAAGACTGAAAACTCGGGCTCCAGAAAATGCGTTTCAAGCCCCATTCACCCATCCAGAAGTGCCCCCAAAGGAAGGCTTTGGGTACAAGTGAACTCCCCAGGGGAGCCTTTATGCAGCCCCACATGCAACTGGACCCCCCGGGTTCACTCTTTCACCGCAAGCCTAAATATAGCCCTCGGCGCAATGGGAGAAGACTGAAAAAGCGGGCCTCAGAAAACGCATTGCGATTCCCCTTGGACCATGCAAAAGTGCCCCCAAAGGAAGGCTTTGGGTACAACTGGACTCCCCAGGGGAGCCTTAACGCAGCCCCACATGCAACTGGACCCTCCGGGTTCACTCTTTCACAGCAACCCTAAATATAGCCCTGGCCCGCCTGGCAGTCGACTGAAAACTCGGGCTCCAGAAAATGCGTTAAAAGCCTAATTCGCCCATCCAAAAGTGCCCCCAAAGGAAGGCTTTGGGTACAAGTGAACTCCCCAGGGGAGCCTTTACGCAGCCCCACATGCAACTGGACCCTCCGTATTCACTGTTTACGAGCAACCCTAAATATAACCCTAGCCAGCACGGCAGAAGACTGAAAACTCGGGCTCCAGAAAATGCGT